>NW_015152171.1:81988-93288 GCF_000732505.1 Cyprinodon variegatus
GCAAACGTTTTGGAAAATATCAGCGTTTCGTGTTCGTTTTGACTTCGTGTGGACGGGGCCTCAGTCAGAGCTTCACATCCCTGAGACATCAGTGTAGACAGCTAGTGGTGACAACTTTTTCTTCTGCGTGGTAATGCTACAGGCTGCTTTCCTGAGCATGCTGCCACTATGGGGGGAATTCCAGTACTGCACATTTTACCTAGGCCACTAGGCGCCACTGCTCCAAGTAAATGTTTGATTGAACATGAGAACTATCCTGACATCGTTACCTAGGTAATCATGGGACGTTTTCACTCTGCATGTCTTCTCCTCAGCAGCACAATGGTGAGTTTACTGTAGTTGATCAACTTTTACTTTATTGTCGGTCTAAGACAGAAGAGATCCTGATGCTGCTGCACACAGTGGATGAGATCAGTGTTAGCATGCACACATTGAGAAGATTCCTCCACAGAATGGGACTGTATGGAAGAAAACATCAATCAGATCATCTAGATGTGGCGGGCTTCATGGACCAGCTAGAGAGATACGGAAGCCTGCGCGGATATACGGTTCACCACCTTAAATGTGTTCAACGTGGATATGCTGGGACTCAGAATACAGTGAGACATCTGTTATCATTTCTGGACCCAAGGGGTGCAGAACGAAGGCAGAGGAGGAGGCTGATGCGGCGCGTATTGATCCTGGACCTCATTTATTCCACAAAGCTGAAGTTGGCCTCCGATTGAAGCTTCTGGTTCAGGAAATGAGTAAAAGTCGATTCCACTTTAATTTTCCCTACATTCAGCATCTTTAATCCATTCTAATTAAAAAAATACAACACTTAAATACATCTAACCTGAACAATTTATTTTTCTAAACAATTTGTAGAATAATTAAAACCAGGTCTGGGTTTTGTGAAACATTTCTCTTGAGTTGTGAAACTTCAATAAAGACCGTGTTTAACACTTTTTTCAGTGTTCATGTCACACTAAAGGTGGAGTAGCTCTATAACTACAACAAATAGACACATCCAACCTGAAACTTCAACAAACGACATATATAATGAACCCCTCTTACTCTGATATTCTTTTTTTTTTTAGCTTTAAATTCCACTTTTAATTGTAATTTTTTTTTTATCTTTAGTGTATCATCATTTGGTCTTGCAATTGTTTCATCTCTAATGCGTCACCTGATATGCTTCCAACAATTTATTGTTCTCTTTCATTTGGTATTAACTTTTGCTCTTCTTTGACACAGAAAGTGCTTCTGTATAAGTACTTCCTTTCAGTGTTGCATATTTGCTTAAACGCCCAGTTGGTGATAGATGGCTGCTGACACTGAACCAGGTTTTGTGGAAAGTTTGCTCTGTGTCGTCCCTACAAGCTTTCTTGTGTGAAAGGTTTGATGGAAAAGCTGAATACAAATGCTTATTGTCCACTGTGGCTCCATGTTGAAGAAAGAGTGAATGCTGCATGTCAACTTAGGGATGCTATCCACTGGTGAACTCGGATTAAAAAAAAAAAAGGGTGGAACGGGTTAATACAATAATCTGAACTTTACTGTCTTTTTGATTGATACTATCAATTCAAATATTATTGAATTTAATTGACCTTTTTTTCAAATGCTTTGACATGTTTTTATTTTGTACCATATTAATAAAAGATCAAATAACTGAGAAATGTTTGTTTTAATACAGACATACATGTCTTATATCTTTCTTGTATAGTCTAATCATTTTAATGAGGTTCTTTTTGGGAACACTGTAGTTTGATGTTTTTAAAGGGTTCGTAAAAAAAGTTTAAATGATGAAGTATTTAGCAGAATTAGGTTTCAGGTTTAGGTCTTTATTGTGGTTTTCCCTTTCAAAAGAAAATCATATATGGCAAACATGGCTTAAAATCAGACATACAGGTGAATTCAGAATCTTACTTTACCGTACAGCTTAAGTATTCAGCTCCTGCAATTATTTTATTCAGACTGTCAACATTTAGAAATTCATCCTAAATACTAGGGATGTAAATCACATCCATCATGTTGATTCGATTCAGTAGCCTATCGATTTCCTGACCCAGCGATTTGATTATTTTCGATACTCAAGAATACACCACGATACGATTCGATTAATTGGTTCATTTTTTTACACAGGCTAGACAATGTTTCACATTTGAAATAAATCAAAGAAAGCTGTAATAGATAATTTTTTTGATACAGCAAATAACATAAGTAGAGAAGTTGTACTCCATCTATTCCTATTAAAACCACATTAACTGAAAAATAATAATTGCCCTGCTGTGTTATAGATTTTGAAAGGCCTTGCATCAAAAAATGCTGCACTAAATCAGTGCAATCAGTGCAATGCAATACCTCGGCTACAGACGTCCCGCCCCCTCCACAGACGCTCCGCTGCTCCTCTCCCAAATTGTAGCTGACCGCAGACAGGAGGCCGGCTTGTTTTGTTTTCATGACCGAAATTGCGGAAAACAACTCGTGAAGTTTGACCCGCTAGAAGATCTAGGTGCGCGAGAATGCTGGGATCCTTTTTCCAACTGGATCTCCACTCTTTTTGGCCCTCATGTCCCTCCGTTGTCGGACTAAACTCGCCCCCACTTCCTCTCCGCCTCGGCCGTATCTAGACCCACAGTGTGTAGCACAGACCTTGCTTCAATATTGAGCATAAATCAAAAATGTCTGCATCAAGCTCACTGAGACACATTGCCGTAAGAGTATAACCAGGAAGCGAGGTAGGAGGGCAAAATAGGTTTAGCGCCACCGCATCATGGGAGGAGAATTACGCAAATAGATAAAAATAGACTGGAGGAAGGATAAAACATGAATCGATACTCTTGCAGACGTGTCGATGCATCGGATTGTCGGATGTTGGATCGATGCATCGATACAAAACGATTATTATTTACACCCCTAATAAATACCCTGTTACTTGGAGCCGATGTGACGAGTGAATTTCTCCACTGTGAGATCATTAAAGTCTATCCTATCTTATCTTACCCTCAATCAATATTTCTTTAAGATTTTGCACAACATAACAATCAATTACTTTAGGAAGTCACTTGTATGTGTGGTGGATATGCATAGCTGAAGTAATCAGACTTTTGCTTACAGTTATTTGAGTAGTAAGATGTTACTGTTACAAAAAATGTTTAATGTACTCAGAAATGTATACACATTTATCAAATTATGTCTTGATTTGTAAAAAATAAATCAATTGATAAAAGAAAAAAAATTAACAATGTAGTTCCACCGTGTTTAAAATATTTCTATTACATGTCTTAATCCAATGAAGTAGTCAGTTGGTTTGTGGAAACATGAAACCTTCTTCTTCTATCAATTAAGCAGATGGTAGGAATTTGAACAACATAAAAACTTGCACAATAGGCCTTGTCTTTGCCCCAAGGACAACGCTGGGGAACAATAGTCTGGAGGAGTGGGGGGAAGAAGGAGGAAAGAAGAAGACAAAAAGAAAAAGTTGAAAATTGCTAAATTAGTTTGAATCCTGCTTGGGATATGCATCAATTCATGCAAACTTTAACAAAGTGAACCAAATCTATCAAAAATAGCTTTAAAACTGATACAATTATCAAGTATAATACAATTTGATGCAATAGGAACAATACAGAGAAGCATATTATACCACCCCAAACCTAATACTGCTTATATTATTAGAAATGTTTTTTGTTAATAATTTCTCACACACAGTGGATCTTCTAGGTTTGTCCTTTTCCTGCAGTTTGAATGCTGTATAAGATTGATAAAAATAGGATTATTATACTGCTGCAACTAGTACTGCTTACAATTATTTGGTGTTTTTATTAAAGAAACAACCCCTCACTACCAGCAATACCACTTTAAATTAAATATTTTATTTGAATAATATTGGTAAATGAAGAATATTATACTTATATATAAACATCTACTACTACTACACTACTACTACTTAAAAAATAATTAACATTTATATCAAATAAATGTTTCTGAAAATCTTTTCTCACAACCTGTGGATCTATAAAAAAAACATAATTTGTGCAAGTGTTAAACACAGTCTTTATTGAAGTTTCACAACTCAGAAAAATGTATTACAAATCCCAGACCTGGTTATAATTATTCTACAAGTAGTTTAGAATGATCTAGTTCAGGTTAGATGTATCTAAGTGTTGTATTTTTTTAATTAGAGTGGATTAAAGATGCTGAATGTAGGGAAAATTAAAGTGGAATCGACTTTTACTCATTTCCTGAACCAGAAGCTTCAATCGGAAGCCAACTTCAGCTTTGTGGAATAAATGAGGTCCAGGATCAATACGCGCCGCATCAGCCTCCTCCTCTGCCTTCGTTCTGCACCCCTTGAGTCCAGAAATGATAACAGATGTCTCACTGTATTCTGAGTCCCAGCATATCCACATTGAACACATTTAAGGTGGTGAACCGTATATCTGCGCAGGCTTCCGTATCTCTCTAGCTGGTCCATGAAGCCCGCCACATCTAGATGATCTGATTGATGTTTTCTTCCATACAGTCCCATTCTGTGGAGGATTCTTCTCAATGTGTGCATGCTAACACTGATCTCATCCAGTGTGTGCAGCAGCATCGGGATCTCTTCTGTCTTAGACCGACAACATCGGTCCCATTTACTGGGGCACGTGCCCCAGTATAAATCTCATGAATATTTGCAACAGTGATACATTTTTTTAATGCATCAATTTAGATAATTCCAACGGGAGGAGACTTTTATTTCTACTCAAATGCGCAGCAAGTTAGCCTGACGTAGTCCGACTCAATTCTAGTCAGAATATGAGTCTGATACTGCTCCATAGAGCTGTGATTATGGGGCGTGTTTCGAACGAACCAGGAAAAAAAAATGCCTCTGCACTCAATTGGATAGACCTACAACGGAGTTGTAGGTACGTATGTTAAGCGACGCATAGTTGTTGTCAACAAAAATCAAAGCGTGCAGTTGCACGCCTAGAATAAGAAGATGAGCCTTGATCGCGTTTCTCTGTTCCTCTTTTAAAATTAATTTGCTGTCGATATCTTCTAGAACAGACCTAATAGCAGAATCTACTCACCTCAACTCTCCAGCGGCAGCCATTATTGTTGTCACCCAAGCGCGCTTTGGTCACGTGGTTGATTACGTTACTGTTGGTCATCTGTCCATCATCGTATAAAGCCCGCCCTGACAATTTGATTGGATCACCAGAGAGTGGGCGATCATGCTCACGCTACTATGGAGCAGAGCCAGACCGAACTTCCTGACCTCAAATGTTGTGGGCGGGACTAAGTTCGGAATGGCACCCAGGCTAGTAGCAAGTGTGTTGTTAACTCCAAATTGAGGATGAATTAGCGCCCCCACGTCAGCACATGTCACTGCATGAACTGCAGGTAAACTAACGCGCTGCTCTCAACTGAGTTGGATGGGACACTGAGCGGCCGCGACGCATTTTTAGTTCTGGTAACGTTTCTTACCTGTCAATCTTATTACCGTATATTCCCAGTGAAACCACATGATTTATAGGCTACTAACTGAAAATGACTGCATTGGTTTGTAGATGGATATCAGGAAATTCCTCACACGAAGCAGAGACAGGAAAGCAGTAAAACAAGATGAGAGAGGGAGGTAAGGTCCCGTGATGAATTAGTGATTTAAGCTAAGCAGTTACATTAGGAACGTTATAAGCAATATGATTGATATTTACATAATTATAAATTTACGTTTTTTAATGTTTGCTGTAGAGAATGAGAATGCAGGTGCTGGAGTAGGAAAGGGAGGAGGAGGCGAGACTGACAGGCAAGAGACAGGTGAGAGACAGGAGAGACAGGTGAAAGACAGGAGAGACAGGAGAGACAGGCAAGAGACATGAGAGACAGGAGAGAGACAGGACCATGAAGGTGATGAGGGAGCAACAACCAGCGTCCACAAACAAGAAGGGGACTTTAGTGACTTAGGGGGAAAGCATGATGGTCCTAAACAAGTGAAGTTGTCCCACTATCCCCAGGACAAATTTGGAGTAAAAAAAAACTTTCATTTAATTCAAAATGGTTTGAAAGCTTTTTATGGTTGAAAAAGAAAGCCTTGTCATCAAAGATATGCAGTGTGTTTTCAACTTGCTTGATAACACCATGTTCCCAAAACTAACGCAGGTCATCCAGATCTCCCTCACTATCCCAGTCAACAGCTGTAGTTGTGAAAGGTCATTCAGTGTGTTGAGAAGGATCCACACTTGGCTGAGGTGCACAATGGGACAAGACAGGCTCCATCATCTTGCTATTTTATCAGTTGAAAAGGAAGAACTTTCTAAGTTGAGTCACAGTCTAGTGATTGACCGCTTTGCAAAAATGAAAAATAGGAGGTACACTTTAATGCTCAAAAAATAAAAGAAAAACTTGGTTCGGGTTGAGTTAAACTTTCCCCTGAACTAAAACTCTGAAACCTAGGAATTAATGATTACTTCAGAATGTGTAGAAGGAAACTTTTTATTTGTCAAAGTTGGAAATGTCTTATTTTTTATAGCTGCAATGTTGAAATTGTTCATGTTTGTTAAAACAAATATGCTCTTATACTCATTAATATCTCAACTGGTAATTTTGGTAGAAATTTATCAGGGTGGGGCAGTGTGCTTGTCTGTATTTATGTATGGCAGGAGGGGCATATGCGGTAGGGGGCCAGTGCCCCAGTAAAGCTTTGTGCCTAGCAACGCCCCTGACCGACAATAAAGTAAAAGTTGATCAACTAAAGTAAACTCACCATTGTCCTGCTGAGGAGAAGACATGCAGAGTGAAAAAGTCCCATGATTACCTGGATAACGATGTCAGGATAGTTCTCATGTTACATCAAATATTTACTTGGAGCTCCAACTTCATGTGTGACAGACAAGGAATGTCAGTAAAGCGGTGTCCATCTGTTCAGCTATTCTCTCTCCACTTCTTTCAAAAACCTACTTAGAGCGAAAACTTCTTCGTCTTAAATGAGTCTTGCGGTTACTACTGAATAAAGGATATAGGTTATCACGTTTATACAATATAATGACCAAAAATGTATTTTCTCAAATGACAGCAATACACTTCCGTACTAGTTCAATTCAATTTCATTTCAGTTTATTTCTATAGCGCCAATTCACAACACATGTCATCTCAAGGCAATTTACAGTTCAACCAGATCATCCAGTCAAATTGATTTAAAGTTTTCTATCTAAGGAAAAGCAGTTGATTGCAGCGACTTATTGACTCAAATACAATCCCTCACACTAAGCATGCTTGTAGCGACAGTGGAGAGGAAAAACTCCCTTTTAACAGGAAGAAAAGTCCAGCAGAACCAGGCTCAGTGTGAGCGGCCATCTGCTGAGGCCCACTGGGGTTCAAGGAGACGGAAGCAGAGATACAAAGGCAACTGTATGTAGTAATATATTGCCACAAATGACCCCAAATGAATTGGATGAACCATTTCAAACCATCCCCCTTTCCTTTGCACAAAGAGAACAAAGGATGCTCTGTAAATGTCTGGAAAATTCCAGCTAAAAGGGACGGTCAGCTCATGCATGGACCAATTAGCTGATGAGGAGGTTGAAACTTAAACAGGAAATACCCCTACATCATTCAGGGTTTAAAACTCAGTATCAATCTTTCTCTTCCCCCTGGGTTACCACATTTGTAAGGAGAGGCCCTTTTCAAGTGAAATGCTAAAAGAAAGCTAATTGGAAGTAGCTTTAGTTTTCCTGTGCCAAAAGTCATGGATCGCAGTGACGCTGTGTGGATTTTCCCCCCTTTGTGAGGACCTCGCTATGAACATCACAGCCTATCTGCAGGAGGATGCTTCCGCTATGATAGCCGCAAGTAAACCTTCCTTGACCTAAAAGCCCATCAAGTCCTCTGCTCTAGCATTAAACTGACTTAAAATTTTAATGAGGTGCTGCGCTCGGGCAAGCAGGCAGATAGGATAAGTTTGAATCAATGCTGATGTTTAATCTGTGCTGGATATAAGAACTCTGGTTTAATGGTTGAAATAAGTGTGTTGTGAAAAGCTGCAAGTGATATTTCTATCTTCCTTTCCTTCTATTCTGCTTCCTTCTCTTTCTGCCTTAAGGTAGTTTATAGAGAATTTTCCCACATTTACCACGTGTGGTCACGTGGTTGATGAACCATTGTTACAAGCCCCCCCCCTTTCATCACATGAAAACAGGGGTCTCACAAACACATATGTACACCCCCACCCACACACACACACATAGCCCTGTCTATGCCACTTTGCTGAACAAACTTCTGTTGCTGTTGGTCACTTTAACCATTTATCATTCAAGCTAAATGAATTTACTTTGTTTCAATTGCACTGTTATCACCATACCTGCTGCTACTCCAAACTGACATTATTGAATGTATTAACATCTGGCCTATCTTGGGCAACCTCAGAGGCCAGTTAAACTGACTTTTTTTTTCTTTTAAACTAGTCCCTTATTTGCCTCCTGTTTAATTTTCTAATAGCGTGTAGTGTTTTGCATAGATGTTAGATTTCTGTGATCCTAAATTATTGGAATAAAGACGTCCTTGTTTAACTTGCAGTGGTTGTGATTGATATACGGGTGGTTTATCACTCAGGCCAGATCCACCCTTTTTTGTTAACAGTGTGAATAAGCAGAGAAAAATAGTTCTTTGATTGGTAATTAATAGCTCTGCTGATAACCTAGCCTAGGTCCCTAGATTGGTGTGGATACCTGGATTTTAACAGCCGGTCCAGGAACCATCCAGAGGTGAAAGGCATACATCTATGTAAGTAGGCAGATTGGAGCTACAATTATTCAACTAAGAACACTAAATTTAAAGTTAAATAATTAGCTTCTGAATGTTCTTCCTTTTAAAATAGAGTTTTTCCTCTCCACTGTCGCTACTATCATGCTTAGTGTAAGTGATTGTCTTCGAGTCAATAAATTGATGCAATCAACTGGTTTTCCTTAAATAGAAAACTTTGCATCAATTTGACTGTATGGTCTGGTGAACTGTAAAGTGCCTTGAGATGACATGTGTTGTGCATTGGCGCTTTATAAATAAACTCAATTGAATTTCAACTGAATTAATAGCAGTTACCATGCGCCTGCTTTGCAGTAAACAAGCGCTATGACAATTATGCATAATGTTATACCATCTATGCTGCTGTAGTGACCGTTGTAATTCCACATGTCAACATAGAAATTGTGATTTTGTTAAAAGCTGTCAAGCGTAATCATGGTGAAGTTGGTTAGAAGCCGGACATTGGTCGATCAAGCGCTGCAGGATCGAGCCCACAGCCAATCCAACCGAGGGATTTCGGCTAGTGCTTTTCGGAGCCGCTGACGGAGTCCCTCAATCAGATCAACCGTGAGCTAGAACCCGCTGACCGCACGGGGCTTGAACATCCAAACTCGAACCAACGTCAATGTGATCATAATCATCCTACTTTATGTTAAAAAACAAAAAACACTCTCTGTACATTTGTGTATTGTGAAAAGTAGGGATTTTGCAATATTCATGTTTTAACACAATAGTAAGGAAGTCAGTTGTATTTACGTCTAACTAAGATATCCCAACATATTAAAAAAAAAAATGCGTGGTTAATCGTAAAAACATACTTACATTTCTGTAGTTCTTTTCAACAGCCAGATGGCATTTATCCTTTCACTGAATAAGTTCTGGGAAACTACTTCGTTCCCAAGTCAGCTCCCGACCTCACTCTATCTGAAGGGATCATTTTAAGGGTTAGAGGGCACTTCTCCCTAGCTCTTAAAATTATTTGGACACACTAACCTTACATGTGAACACGCAAAACTGAGTATTAGGGTCAAAAATGAGTTCAAGTGAGAGAAATGGGACTGGGCCAAAGTCCTTGTCTATAATGAAATGGGTTGGGATCCAGAACCTCTCTTCAGCCCTGTTACCCTCCCAGTCAACCAAATACTGGGACCCCCTGCCTCTCCGTATAGACCTCAATAGACGGTGGACTGTGTAGACCGGGTCCAAAACTATAAATCTGGTAGGTGGAGGTGACTTGGAGGTGGGCTTAAACCTGGAGGTTAATACAGGTTTAACCCCGGAAACATGAAACGTCTGGTGGATCCTCAAGGAACCGAAACTAAGGAACCAAAACTGAGACCGAACAATGTGAATAGTCTTTGTAACACCCGGATGAAAACAGATGAGAACCATGACAGAACTCTAGGACCTTCCCTCAGATCATTAGGAACAAACAGATGACCAGAAGGACAACCACCGGGAGAAGGTTGGTTGAGGAGGGCATGTCTGACATTACTCTAAATGTTAACCATGGTGAAAGCAACTCGCAGATTCAGATTCAAAATATACTCCTCTGCACCTCTGGAACGCTCCTCATCCACCTCAAACACCCTGGACAAAGCATCCGGTTTGACATTTTTTGACCCAGGTCTGTAAGACAGGGAAAAGTTGAACCGATCGAAAAACAGTGCCCAACTTGCCTGTCTGGGATTAAGTCTCTTGGCTGACTTAAGGTACTCTAAATTTTTGTGGTCTGTCCTGAGCAGAAACGGAATACTGGAACCCTCCAACCAGTGTCTCCACTCCTCCAAAGCAAATTGATTGTCAGTAACTTTCTATCCCTGAAATCATAGCCTTCAACTTGTATGTTAGAAGCATGTTTGGTGTGAGGGATTACATTTGAGTCAATCAGTTGATGCAATCAACTGGTGCATTGGTGAGCCCAAAAGGCATCACCAGATTTTCAGATGACCCGATTTTCAGATGACCAGTGGGGGTGTTGAAAGCGGTCTTCCACTCATCACCTTCCCTGATGAGCACCAAGTGGTAAGAATTTCGGAGATCCATTTTGTAAAAAATCTTGGCCTCTGATCAAACACAGAGTTGATCAGGGGGATAGGGTACCGATTTTTTTTTACAGTGATGTCATTGAGATCCATGAGAATCAGCATGAGGGGAGAAGGGTTGGATAATGCCTGCCCTGAGTTACTCGGAGATGTACTTCATCATACCCTGGAATTCAGGGGCAGACAAGGAGTCTAACCTACCCCTAGGGCAGTGGTTCCCAAAGTGTGGGGCGCGCCCCCTAGGGGGGGCGCAATGCCATTGCAGGGGGGGCGCGGGAAGCGGTATGGATGAATGCAGAAAAAGAAAAAAAAACAAAAAAACAGCGCTTGCTTGACTGAGCATAATGGACAGTTGTGACACTGCAACCCAGATTTGAGAAGATCTACAGCAAAAAGCAGGCTCACTACACTTTTTTAATGTATAGATTATAGCAAAGTTAAATATTGTTACAAATAAAAAAAATAAATATGTTTAAAATAACACAGACA
>NW_015152171.1:93530-95115 GCF_000732505.1 Cyprinodon variegatus
GGTATGGGGGGGCGTGGAAATTTTATTGTAATCCAAAGGGGGGCCAAGAAGCAAATCTTTGGGAACCACTGCCCTAGGGGGTGTGAAGGTCAGTAGGTTGATCCCGCAATTAAAGGGTCCATGAGAAGGTAGGTCTGTGGCCTTGTCCTTATTGAAAACTTCAGGGAGGTCATGGTGCTCCCCAGGGACCCTAGAAAGATCCAGATAGAACTCAGAGTTCGCCGAATTAACCAACATCTTGGTATTAGCTGACCGTAAGCACGAACTAGAACAAGCAGTGGACCATCCAAGCACTTCCCCCCTTTGCCAGTCAATAGGAGTTAGCCAGGTAAAGGTTGTGCTGAGTTAGCCAGGTAAAGCCTAAATGACAGGAACCTGAGGTGAATCTATGATCAGAAAAGCCAGCAGTTCAACATGGTTACCACACACCGACAGCTCAACAGGTTCTGTCAAAAGAGATAACTGGTTAAGGTGAGGTCCATCTCAGGCTAAAAGCTGGTGACTTACCTAGCCAGATCCCCATCCATGAACTTGGTATCTAATCCATAATTCCAGAAAGGCAGACAAACCATGGTTACGAGAGCCTACAGACAAAGTCACTGTGAGCAGAAATTGTGTGGAGGCATATGGTCTGGCTCGGCCCAACAGGATCCTCCCCTTTCCTATTGAGCCTGTTCTTTTACTGATGTCCCTCTCCACCGCAGTAGAAGCAGAACTGAATCCTGAAGCACCGACCCTCTTCTCCCTCAGACGGAGGAAGGGATGCAGTTGGAAATGGATCTCACACTGAGTGAAGAAAGCCTGTAGAAACTGTAAAGGGGCGAACTGATCCAGTTTGCTCTACAGTTCAGAGGTAGAGAGATGTGGTTCATGACACGCAGAGACAGCAGGCGGAGGTGTGGGCTCAGGCACGGCAGTATGGGAAGGAACTGAGGCAGCTGACGCCTGATTACGCTTGAGAGTGAGAATCTCCTTAACTCCCGATTCAAGCTGAGAGATTTTATGTTCAACTCCCTTGTGCCAAGAGCCATCCGCTTATGGGTCCATAAATGGCCAGATTATTCTGTAAGAAACCCAAAAGCTAACACTCAATATTCAGACAGACTGATCTGGACGATATTGAAAAGGCTTTATTCAAAAATCAAACGCAGTGAGCGGCTGGTTGTTAGGTTTTTATGTGCAGTGATAGGGAACACAGGTCAGTGACTGGAATGTCAGACTGATCACGACTAGGAGCTAAGTTACTGTTCAGACTGTGACAGATGAAATGATAGGAGCTAGGACCTGGAGGTAAGAGGAATCATTTGGAAAATTTGGAAACAGTCGACAAGCCTAGTTACACTGCGTGATTGCCATAGTAACTAAATCAGACTCCAAGTAATCCAGCTTTATGAAACTGAAATGACAACAAAATAAGCCTTGGCCACCTAAGCTTTACTTATAAACTAAGCCAGTTTTTGAAACATTCGTTTGGTATTGTTTGTCACTACTGTACTTCCACTATAACAGTGGTTCCCAAAGATTTGCTTCTTGGCCCCCCTTTGGATTACAAAAAAATGTTCCCGCCCCCAAACCCCCCCCCCAC
>NW_015152171.1:96844-98173 GCF_000732505.1 Cyprinodon variegatus
AATCCTTCAGTTCTCTGAGTCCTATTATCTGTCTGACACATATTTAATAAATCTTTGTGTTTCAGAGAAACCAGCCCCCCCTCCCCCTGAAACCACTGGACCTGCTCCTCTGTCTAAATATGTGCTGCCATCTATTTCCTGTGTTTGGGTTGTGGTTTTCCTTCTGCTGCTGGTTCTACTGGTGAGACGAAGATGGAAGAGGAAACCTGACAGTAAGACATTCACACATCTTCATGTTTATTTCATTAAATATTTCAAAACATAAATTTTTAAAGTAGATGGCCATGGGTCTACTATTATATGATGGGTTTTACAATTAAACACTGACATCAGTCAGTTTTCTTTTTCTGCATTTATGAATGTTTGAATTGTTCTCATTATTGCTTCATTCCAGTTAAAGAAAATGAAGTAGAAGAAGACAGCATCACCTACAGTGATATCAGAATAACTCAGCATCAAAAGAAAAAAGAATCAAGTGAAGGTAATTTTGTTCATTATCAGTGATGATGTTCCTATATTTCTAGCTAGATATTTGAAAACTGGAACTTTCAATAAACTTTTCTTTTAAACAGAACAACACTACAGATACTGCTCTACATGTATTTTTTAGGACTGATACAGATTACATTTACATCAATCTACATGTGTTTCAGAGTTCTTTGTGCTTTACATTATAAAGATAACAATACAGCACAAGTCTAAATTTAAAGGGGTGATAAAATGATTCTATAGGGTATTTGGTGCTGATCCCTAAGGTCTCTGAATAGGGTGTGTAACATTGGTTGAGCTGAAAATTGCATATTTGCTGTTCTATGAGCCCTAATGTAAGGCTGGTTAAAAGCCCAGAATGAAATGACAGGTTTTCTTTCTTTTATGGTATGATCAGGAATATTTAGATGAGCTGCACGCTGATTGGTTGGTTTACAATGAGCAAAGCTGCTGAGCAAAGACGCATTATAGCAACAAGCACTCACTCACTGAAACATCAAATTGTTGATATGGTAGGGTGACCAGACGTCCTCTTTTTCCTGACATGTCCTACTTTTCATACGTAAAATAATGTCCGGGGGAATTTCAGAATCGGAATTTGGTCAACTACCGTGCAGTAGGGGTGTAAATCACATCCATCATGGCGATTCGATTCAGTATCGATTTCCTGACCCAACGATTCGATTATTTTCGATACTCAAGAATACACCACGATTCGATTCGATTCGATTCGATTAATCGATTAATCGGTTATTTTTTTTAATTATTATAATTTTTTTACACCTTACAGGCTAAACAAAGTTTCAAGTTTGAAATAAATCAATGAAAGCTGTAATATCA
>NW_015152171.1:99803-101125 GCF_000732505.1 Cyprinodon variegatus
AATCGATTATCTTGCGGACGTGTCGATGCATCGGATCGTCGGCTTTTGGATCGATGCATCGATACAAAACGATTATTATTTACACCCCTACCTTGCAGCATGTAGTGTAAATCCTTGGAAGACTGTGAAAATGTTCCACTTTCTCCGGTCAGCCTGGAACACTGCATTTATACCTGTGGTTCTGGCTCCTTTTCAATAGAGAAACTGCCTGCTTTGTAATTCTTGTAGAGGTAAACCCAACTGTAGGCTAAACAGCTAAACTGCTGTCTTCCATCTACCTCTATTCATCTTCTTGGGCCGTGAACCAGTGGGCTGGTCTGGATGTAAATTTCGGGCCGTGACAAAGGTACAGCCCAGAACCAAATAAGGCAAAATCCCAGAGTTTGCGTCAACTCGGTGCTACGTTTGGATTCGCCCATTTTATGTTGGAAGTTTAGAATTGTGAGATTTGCAGAGAAAGGAGGTGTTGATGGAGTTTGAACTTCTCTGGACGTCCATTTCACCCACTGAACTATCTTCATTCATCCATGACAACGTAAACTTGGTGTTGCATTCCATGAACCCTTTAAAGAAAGATAAACACTTATTAACAACTTATGTGTCTGTGACAATCTCAAGTCATGGATGTACTAACAGGGGTGGAGCTAAAAGGGGGACCAGGGAGGGTAATGGTCACCCATAGCCAATCAGTGGCTGTGTGTATGGCCATCCCAACCTAGTAATTTGTTTTTCCCATTGGAAAATAATTTACAAACTCCAGAACAAGCAGTTCATCTCCAAAACAGCAGTGATGCTCTCTGGTCAAATGTTCTAACTTATTTTTTCAGTTGTTAGTATATTAACAATACACAGACAACAAAATCACAGTAATTATTAAAATATGTACAAAGAAATACTAAAGTTGGGATCTCGTCCTCATTTATTTCAATATGGCCTTAAAATCTGTGGTACTATCATGATAATGATAAAATGGCGATTAACAACATTCATTAATTCTCTTAAAGGTATTGTGAAGGATTTTTTAAAAGACCTGCCATCTCCACTTAAAAAAAAATGCATGTGTAAGAGAGTGCACAAGCCCGTTTCTCCTCGTGGATGCCCTGTTTAAAATGTGCTGTTCTCATAGCTCAACTTACTGTGTCCACATTAGAGATGTCCCGATCCAGGTTTTTGCACTTCCGATCCGATACCGATATTGTTTTTTGGACTTCCGATCCGATACAGATACTGGCCGATACCAGCCTATCCGAGCATGTATTTCAGTTTAAGTTAAAGTATTTAGCCTTAGTTGTAAGACTCATGTTGAAAAGGGTTTTAGTACT
>NW_015152172.1:0-2558 GCF_000732505.1 Cyprinodon variegatus
TGTAAAAAAAACAACAATAAAAGTTGTTAAAGTGTAAGTCATAGCTGTGGTTTATAAATATTATTCCATGATTTTAAAAAAAAGCGGTGAATACTTTCACACGTTCGCTCAGACAAATGAAATCAGAATTTGCAAACTACCCTTTTTATTATAAGGTGAATCAAAAGCAAAGTGAATCTTTGTTGCCAGTAATTTTGATAAGGAAAAGTAAAAATGTTCAGTTTTATTAAATTTCAGATGAGTTTAGCAGACGGCTGCTTAAGGACACTAAAGCATGGAGGTCACTACCGATAAACGGAGCATCTCTGGGGCCATAAATACTGCAGCTGCAATAGAAGCGATTGGAGAACATTGTCCAGAGGTTTCTAACATGTACAAATCTGTTCAGTTTAAGTGGTTCCCTTGTCAATGTGATGTGTGGGTTACATTATGTAGCACAAACAAGATGAGACATGTGGCTGGATGGAGCAGAGAGGGGACGGTTTCAATTACTATGGAGGGCTGTTTGTCTGCAGAAGGACCAGGAGTGAGTCACAGAATGCTCAATAACAGCCTGGAGGTGATGGAGGAAAGGCGGATCTACCAAGACCGGACCCACTGAGACCAAAACCAAGAGCAAGGCTTTAAAATAAGAAAATTAAAACAATCCACTAGACTCTGTTTCCAATTTATTTTTTTATTCTTTATTTCGAACATGCAAGAGAAAAACAAAAAAAACAATAAAACAATGTTTAAAAACATTAGAGAGAAAAACAACAAAAAAGGTACCCTTCTTTCCTGAGTTAATATACCTCTATTACATGTGCGAAAAGGAGAAGGAAGAAGTAAAACTTATGTACTCCTACCCCTTTAATTCTTGTATTTCTTCAATTTACAATATTTATAATTATGTTGCTATATATATCCATATAAATACATACCTACCTACACATATACATGCACAAATATGTATACACATATACCTTCATACATACATACAAATTAACAAAACAAAAAACACAAACAGAACTTTCTACAATGCTTCTCTATACCTTTTAAAAAATAATTTCTTTGTACATTTTTTTAAAAAGGAATATGTTTGGGCATTGCTTTAGGTTCTAATTTAGTTTGAAAATGTTTTTGCTTCCCATCCAGGAAGCTTTCTTTTTTTTTTTAAACAAACTTCTAGTGGATTGCTTTCATTTTCTTTTTTTGGGATGACTGTTACCTGGATGACTGAGAATCTTCACCAGCTTTAAAATAATAATTTGCAATTTGGGACATTTTATTTTTTCAAAAAAGAAACTGTTTAAAAATAACAATTTCCAGCACAAAATTAATTTAAAAAGATTAGTTCAGCTAAAACTACTTATTGGTATTAAATTATTATAATAGGCTTGTCATGGTCTCGGTTCTGTTGTACTTTACTTTGCTCCTTGTTTTCTAGTTTTATTGGTTTAATTCCTGTTTTGTTGTAATTTCTAGATTTATGTTCTCATGTTTTTCTGTTGCCCTCTTGTGTGTTCCTTTCCCCTTGGCTCCCTCGTTGTCTCCTCTCACTCCTGCTCCTTGTCAGCTCGTTAGCCCTGCCTTTGTCTCAGTCAGCTATATATGCTCTCCCTCTGCTCTCACTCTTGGTTGGGTGAGAAAGAAGGGTCCAGAGGGTGAGGCAGAGTTATGATGACCTAGAGTAAATTAAAATTATACAGGCAAATGATATTTAGTATTATGTGGGTTTAAGTTACAAAGGGTTTTTTTATTTTTGGGGTGAATCGTTTCCCGTTTCCTTGCTTTACTCCATATCAGTTGGTGGCAGTAATGCACATTTAACAAGTTTGCCAACCGCCATAAATTCTCATAAGAAGAAGAACTCTTTGTTGGTTCCTCTGTTGTCGCTGGTCCTGTCCTCGCTGTCGTCGTCTCACCTCGTCTCTCCCTGGCTCCTTGTACGGGTTTTCCCTTGATGTCTCCATGGTTCAGATCTGTTACATTTTTAGTTGGATTTTTGGACTGCCTTTGTTAACTATTTTCATCATTAAAACTACAAGTATTCACCTCAGCCTCTCTGCATTTGGGTCCTCCAAACCACAACCAAAACGTGACAAGGCTAATAAGTCATTGAATGCAGCCACATGTTGATACGCAGTCTATACAGCGAATCCATCTGTTTATGTTGCATGTTGATGGATTAAAAACTCCTCAGTGATCAAGGTTTGACATATGGATTATGAAAAAAAATATGTCAAAAAATTATTTGACAGTTTCTAAAAATCAAAATACATTTTTGCAAAATAACACCAGACATTTTATCTCACAACAACTTTTCATATGTATTGATTAGTAATATTACTGGTGAGTGCTAAAATTGAATAATCTGTTAATCTGTTGAGGTTTTTCATCTGCTTCATTGTTGGTGTTTGTTTCATGTTAGCTAGCTGCTGGGTACAGAAGAGGATTAGAGCCACTGAAAAAAAAAAGTAAACTGATTTTTAAATTTTATTTCAGTTTAACATGGGAAAAAGTCAGAATTCTGACTTTAATCTCAGAATTCTGAGTTTTTTTCTCAGAATTCTGAGATT
>NW_015152172.1:5012-7639 GCF_000732505.1 Cyprinodon variegatus
AAAGTCAGAATTCTGACTTTTTCCCATGTTAAACTGAAATAAAATTAAAAAATCAGTTAACTTTTTTTTTTTTTTCCAGTGGCCCTAATCCTCTTCCGTAGCTGGGAGACTGAACTGACAAACTGCATTTTCATTATACAAAAAAATCTACATGGAATCTATAAAGAAAATAAACTGAAACAAAGATTAATTTAAAAAGTTTGAATGATTATATTTTGATTTCAGTTCAAAGTAATAAAAGTCTTTAAGGCTCTTGTATTGGTAGAGTGCTTTAAAGTAGACAAATAGGAAGATATACAGGCAAAGAAAACACTAAATCTGGGTTTAAATTTGGAAAACGTAAAGCCAAAAAGTTCATTCAATTCAGTTTATTTAGATATATTTATAATTCACAACACATGTCATCTCAAGACGCTTTCCAGTTCACCAGATCATCCAGTCAAATTGATTCAAAGTTTTCTATCTAAGGAAAACCTGTCAGGAATCCAGTTTGTGTTGGTTGTGCTTTTGTTTGTCTTCCCTCCACCACCAGGCGGCGCCTGGTTCTCGTTGGCCTCCTCACACACCTGCGGATTGTTACCTCATTACCAGAGGACTTTTAAGCTGCTGACTGCCTCTACCTCGAGGCCAGAGTGTCAGAGGCCAGTTTTGAAGACTCTAGCCAAGCTGAGTTTTAACCTTGCTGTTTTTGTCTTTGCCTCTCGGCAGGAAGTCATCCTGCAAACTGGATGTTTTGGACCTTCTCCCCCCTGGAAGGATTCTCTGAGCAACAAACTGAGCTGAGGATTCAAGCTAGTGGTTTGGATTCACTTTTCCCCCCAATGATCGTTTGGGTTTCTCTCTGAGCAGGGGATTCATCTCCACAAGAAACCGTTCAAGTACCGCAGGAAAAGTAAGTGGCAGTCAGCTCCTCCGTTCCTCAAGTAAACGCTGCAACCTGGGTAAACCCTGTCCGACCTCCAACAAGCAAGTCATTCACTGGAACAACCCAAACCGACTGGATTCAACAAGAGACACCTTTTTTTGGAAACTCCCGGTTCGACAGTGTTCAGAGCAGCACTGGACTCCTCTCAAACTACTCTCAATAAACCTACTCTCAGTTTGGTCTTCTGCATGTGGGTCAGATCTTTAGATAAAATCATGACAAAACCAGCTGATTGCATCGACTCATTGACTCTTCAGCAATCCCTCATACTAAACATGCTTGTAGCAATAGTGGAGAGGAAAAACTCCCTTTGAACAGGAAGTGAACCTCCAGTTGAACCATGATAATGAGTTTCTTGTTGGCGGTGTTCAAACAGAGCAAGAAAAAAAAAAAGACTGACACAAATGCGTTAGTTTGTCAAACAGAGGAAATAATCTATTCTGGTGCTGCATGCAGTCATTGTAATTAACAACCTTTTTTGGCAGCATGCATCTTTATTTCAGTTGCTTTTAATTCACATTCAGTTGTTTTTTTTGTACTTGTTTTAGTATTTTTTGTGTGGATTTGTGGCAAAAATCACGTCTGATCAAAAATAAATACATAAAACAAAAAACTAAAGGTTTTCAAACTGACCTAAATCTGTTTTTTGTTTTTTTTCGAGGCCCAACAATAAAAAGCTTTGACCAAGACTGAGGCAGGGGTTTCGCTATCATCTGTGACTCATAATAGACGAGAGGCAGGGACCGATGTGTACTGAGGGGTGACTGAAAATAAATTGGTACCAAAAACTTTTTTCAGTTAATCTAAGCTGAAAGCGATAAACCAACAGAAAAAAAAACAAACCTGCACAACATCCATATTTTCCAAATATATCTCTGAGAACAGACCAGATTTTCATGAGGCCCTCGCTGATAAGGATATTTATACATTGGAGTTGCTTAAATTAATTCATGGTTCGACATTAAGTTGGTTCAGTGGGTTTAATTATGTATAATAAACATTACAGACTGTAGACAGAAAGTTTACTCCATAAAACCAAAAAGTTGTTTGTAAAAGAGCAAAAATTCTGTAATAGTCATTTTTATTTGTAGTATATTCTGAATATTTTGTTGCTGTACTGTCGTTTTTAGTTTTTGATTTAATATACCGGTACTAATTTTAAAATGTCAAAGCAGGATATTCCAGATGATGGTATTACTGCTGCCACCTTCTGGTTTAGAGGAGAAATGCAGATCCCAGATGTGGTGAATTACACCCATAGGGGAAGAACAAATCACCTGGTAGGGGGGCACGGTGGTGGGGGTGTAATGATTGGCCATGGTCGTCCTCTTCAGCTCTGCCTCTGACTACTATCTACTAACTAATGTCACAGGATTCATAATTAAACCTAAAAACGTCTGTGGTAAAATGCTTGTAGCGCCACCTAGAGTCACAATATCTGATGGGTCACACAAAACCTAGTGCTACCGACAGGGGCGGATTTAGGCAAAGAAAGGCAGGGGGCCCCTCTGAGTTGAGAAGACATAAAAGAGACTCATTCTACAGATAGAGAAATGTTAATAGAATAGACATCCATTATCTGTTCTAGGTTGTGTCCCTCTCTTCTTGTCCCTTTTCTTCTTGTTTTCCTCTCTATGTTTTGTACTCAGCTGACTTTTCATGCTGTCTCTAAAGGAATGAAAGATTTTTTCCAAGCACTAAG
>NW_015152172.1:10439-11938 GCF_000732505.1 Cyprinodon variegatus
CTCCATCCCTGAAGCTCAGAGGTGAAAATGTGCTGTAAGTGATTGAGGCGCTGACCTTGGTGCTGAAGTTCGGCGGTTTGACCCTGGATTAAATAAAGGAGGAGGGGTTAGATGATGCATTTAGATTTAGTCAGATTATTCTTATCTGAGTCCATAAATAGGTGCTGGTCTCTGTGTTTGTAGATATATGCATAATAGAGCAGTGAAAGGCAGCAGCGACATGAAGAGAAGAAACTAAAAGTTTTGTCTGATGTTTTTTTTTTTTTCCCTATAAGGAGCTGTGACGTGTTTGGTTTTGATATGAAGCCCACTCTGGCTGCTGCAGTGGGACTCTTGGAAACCCGTCTCACCGCACGTCACTGGGCTGACATCAGCACGCGGCTTAAATACCCGCAGCCTCGCGCTTAAAGACAGTAAACAGAGAGCCTGCGCTGCGATGAGGGCATGATGAGAGCTGAAGTGTTCAGGCGGACCTGTCATGCATGCAGGCATGGATGGATTAGTTTGAGCCACAATCTTTGTTTTTCTGGAGCAACTTTTTTTCTGAACTTTAAACAAAGTTTCCTTTTATTTTTGTTTTATTTTTTTTAAGAATGATCAACGAGACCGCTGCGTTTGGAGACCTGGACCCAAATGTTTCTGAACCGCTGCTGTCTCACCTTCTTCCCAGCCATAACCGGACAACCTTCCCCGCGCTGCGACTAGAGTCCAAGTCTCTGGTCACTTCAGCCACGATGTTCGCCGTGGGAGTCCTGGGGAACCTCGTCGCCATCGTGGTGCTGTGCGTCTCCAAGAAGGAGCAGAAGGAAACCACCTTCTACACGCTGGTGTGCGGGATGGCCATCACTGACCTGCTGGGGACGTGCTTCACCAGCCCGGTGGTCATCGCCACCTACGTGGCCAGCAGGTGGCCCGGAGGAGCGCTGCTTTGCCACTTCTTCTCCTTCTCTATGCTGTTCTTCGGCGCGGCGGGCATGTCCATCCTCTGCGCCATGGCGGTGGAGCGGTACCTGGCCATCAACCATGCGTATTTCTACTCCATGCACATAGACCGGACCATGGCGCGCTTTGCGCTCCTGGTCATCTACCTGGCTAACATAGTGCTGTGCATCATGCCGAGCTTTGGCTTCGGTCAGCACGTCCGGCACTTCCCCGGCACTTGGTGTTTCCTGGACTGGAGGTCGGTGGATCCAGTTGGAGCTTGTTACTCCTTCCTGTACGGAGGCGTCATGTTGCTGCTGATTGCCGTCACCGTCCTCTGCAACCTGGCGGTGTGCAGGGTCCTGGTGGGGATGAACCAGAGGACCGGGATCGTGCGGACGGAGCTGTGTGAGCACAGCGGCTCGCGGCGTTGCTTCCCGCGGCTGCCGTCCGTCACCTCCGCCGCGGAGATCCAGATGTTCTGGCTGCTGGTCTTCATGACCATCGTGTTCCTGGTCTGCTCTATTCCTCTGGTGGTACGTTTGCACGTTTCTATGGGGCGCCGCTTATAAAGTTAA
>NW_015152172.1:15603-17094 GCF_000732505.1 Cyprinodon variegatus
CGTCTTCAAACTTGAAAATAAAGTCCAGAGGATTGATTTTTGACTTGTTTGGAGCCCTAATCCTAAATACCTGAATTTTTGTTGTTGATAAATTTGTACATTTTCACACCATTCCTTCATTAATTTCATGTTTATGAATTTAATCCAAGTCTATGATGGGTTTTCTTTACCCTGCAGGTGCGAATCTTTGTGAACCAGCTCTATGACCCCTCCTATGTGTCTGCTGGGGGAAGACCCGACTACCGCAGCGACATGTTGGCCATCCGCTTCGCCTCGTTCAACCCCATCCTGGACCCCTGGGTCTACATTTTATGCAGAAAGAACCTGCTGCTGAAAGGCTGTGGAAGGCTAAAGAACGCGATCACCAGGGTCAAGGACGGCCGTGGGGGGGAGAAGAGCTGGGTGGGGGGTCAAACCTCCCCTCCCTCCATTCACAGCAACGACACCAGTTATGCGTCATTACGCACAGCCAGCTTCAGGACCGGCACAGGACACCAGATGTCCACCAAGAACACCTCTTTCACAGACTTCGCGATCCGGCAGGCGTGGGAGTACGATACGGCACGTGTCAACTTCCACCCGTTCAGTGTGGAATCCACCGCGTTCGGCGGCGAGGAAGACGCGGCGACGCGCTCTGGAAGGGAAGCCGTGGAGGAAGCTTCTCCTGGGCGTGGAGGCGTGGTGATCATCCGGAGAGGAGACATCGTTACCTGCACCTTCAGCACCCCGAGCTCCAGTCAGTCAGCTAAATGCTTCTGAAGCACTCAGGTCGGGTTCCTGGACCCACGCGGGGAGATTTAACAGGACCGGGTTCCTGGATCCACGCAGGGAGATTTAACAGGACCGGGTTCCTGGACCCACGCGGGGACCATACCAATACGCGTTCTTGAGGGTTTTCTGATTTCCTCTCATTCTTCCCACAAATCTGTTTTTTGTTCTGTCAGACATCTTCTCTGAACAATCGCCTCCTTTCTTCCACCTGTGAAGAACTGAGTCAAACAAGTCTCAGTGAAGCCTTTCATAAATTAGATGGGGGGCCAACAGGGGCCAGGGGCCCTGTAGACTTGGTCCTGGCTCCTATTTTGGCCTCTATACTGAAGACTAAAGGAATTTTTCACATGCCAGACTTTTAACGGGATGCTTGAATCAGTTTAATTTCTTCACAGTTACACCTAACAATGATTTGAAAATGAAGGTGTTGAACTTTTAGCTTCAGCCTAACTGACGTTAAATTATTCGGCAAAGTATTAGGGCCAGGCTAGAGATTATTTTCATTTTTATTTCAAGAATAAAGTAAAAAAAAATATGAGAATAAAGTGATAAAATTACAAAAATAAAGTCCCAACATTTTGAAAATAAAGTCATAATATTATGAGAATAAAGTTGTAATATTACCAGAATAAAGTCGTAATATTATGAGAATAAAGTTTTAATATGAGAATAAAGTCGTAATATTATGAGAATAAAGTCGTAATATTACCAGAATAAAGT
>NW_015152172.1:19984-21277 GCF_000732505.1 Cyprinodon variegatus
AAAAGAGAACTTTCATCTGAAACTCGACAATCTGTTCTTGTTCTTAGAAATGAAGGCTATTCCATGCGAGAAATTGCTAAGAGTTCATGTTAACAGTTCATGAGGCTACATGCGAACATGTCACCACCTGCTGGTGGACAGCAGAACTACAGTTAGTAATAAAATCGGTGATTTTTTTTATTTTTTTTGCAATTGTTTTTATTTTTTTCCCCTTTTAAGTTCCCTTGAAATTGTTAATGGTTGGTGTGTATAATAAAATCTTTTGTAAGTTTTTTTTAAGTGCAAAATGTCCTAGAACACTCATTTAAGGTGCACTGTTTTTCTGCCATTTTAGTGAAATAAACTTTTTTTTTGGTTTTAATCAGGTTGGAAGTTTTGTTCAACCAATCTTTTGACTAAACCGACCTAATTTACCCAATCTATATTTTTACTCGGGCAAAACAATGCAAATTAGTCTCATCAGCCAAAATAATTACGTTTAATCGCAACTTTCAAAAGAGAAAGACTGGTGTTGAACCGTCGACCTCTAGAGTGAGAGCCTGTCTCTTACAGACAATGCCACTCATGTAGGCAGTCTGACATAGGAGAAAATCCTAATTAATACTAACGTATTAACACTGACGTGCGGTGGTTTGCTCAAATTTTGATCATTACATTGTTTATTCAAACCAAATTAGCTTTAACCAACTAGATTGGTTGTTTTTCCAACCAATCTATTCTTAGAATCTATCCAAACTTTATCCAGCTGACAGCAGCTCTCCTCCAAACTCCCACATCTTGATTGAACACTGAGGCTGTTTAGATGCCTGTCAAAATTCTTGCGCTTCCCGAACCGCTTACCGAAGTGGTTACGTGGTATCACGGTAGCGTCATCAATTTTGGCCCCTCCCCTAAATGAATCACGCCTCGACACGCGCTTCGGGGAAACGCCCCCTCCATTACTCGACACACGCCTCATCTCATAACATCACTACAGAGAAGAAAAAGAAGTGGGAGGCCGCGTTGCACAACTGAGCAAGAAGATAAGTACATTAGAGTCTCTAGTTTGGGAAACAGACGCCTCACAGGTCCCCAACTGGCATCTTCATTAAATAGTTCCCACAGTAGCCTGTTTGTGCCGTCCTCTGAAGGGAGTAGTACACACCGTTGTAGGAAATCTTCAATTTCTTATCAATTTCTCGCATGGAATAGCCTTCATTTCTAAGAACAAGAATAGAGTGTTGAGTTTCAGATCAAAGTTCTCTTTTTCTGGCCATTTTGAGCGTTTAATTGACCCCACAAATGTGATGCTCC
>NW_015152172.1:22247-27233 GCF_000732505.1 Cyprinodon variegatus
AAAAAATATTTTTTAAGTAAAATTTCTGAATTGCTTTTTTTTCTCAGTAATCTTTGTATAAAACGTGTTCTTTGCAACAAAACAGAACAGAATTCACACATTATTTCCACTTCACACACAAACAGTAATTGGAATAAAGTGATGTGCAGTGATTTGAGGAAAGTCTTTTAACAAAACCCGAAGCAATCATTAAAGTTTCCATAGGGAGAAGGAAATTAAATATAAAGAATATAAAGTTTGTTAAATCTAACACAAACATGTGAGCAACCAATCAGCTGCAAAACAAACCCAACATGTGCAACAATCACTCATTCGTTTCTAATAGAAGGGAACTAAAAGGGCTCTCTGCTGACATCTAGCGGACAAATTAAAGAATTCAATATTAAAGAAATTATTCCAAACAGATCACTTTGATGTCTCCTTCACCTCAGAGGAAAAGCTAGTTTGGTTAGAGACCAGCTTCCAACCACCAGTGGCTCTTACTAGACTCTACAGCAGCTCTTCATCACAACTAATCTTTTTACAATATAGAGTAAAAAAAGCAGGTTTTAGCACTTTAGCTAAAAGCAGATCATTACCCCAAATAAAAAGACTAAAAATATATCAGAAGTATATTTTCCTGGTGTTTTAAAAAGTGGAAAAGTAATTTTTTTAAACATAGTTTTCCATAAATTTGAGCAACACATTTATTTATTCTATTTCCTTTATTTTAAATCTATAATTTGAATTTAAACGGTAGCTCTTTAAAATTGACAAAATCTCTTGTTATTGAATATAACTTATTTTTTATTGTTGTAGTTTTTCTTTTAGAAGCGACGTAACGTTTGTTGTTCTAAACATCTTTTACACACTGGAAAAAATCAAAATCTAGATAAGTTTTTCTTAAAATAAGTGCATTTGTTCTTGGATTGAGGAGGTAAAAGAGACTTTTTGCCAATGAAACAAGACAATTTACACTTAAAATAAGAAAACACAATTGCATTGTCTTATTTCAAGTGCATATTATCTAGTTATATTATTTTAAGAGTAAAAACACTAATTCCCTTGGCAAACCATATTTACCTGCTCAAATTAAGGGTAAATACACTTAATTAAGTAATTTTTTTACTTACTTCTACATCGTTTTTCCAGTGTAGGCTGGACTAAAGAAAGAAATGCTATTTCACTTTATTTTTCAGATGGTAGGCGTGCAAATATTACATTCTGCAATTTCTATTGTTTTCTCAACTATGTTTATCAAGAACAGCTTTCTGGTTTCTTGCATAAGGAAACCACTAACAATGGCAGCAAGTTTAATAATAAAACATCTTTATAAACTATTAAACCATAAGACTTTTAATTAAACTAATGATCCAGAGTTTATCAATTCTTTTTAGAGTATATTACACTGCAACAGCTAATCTAAAAATAAGGTGAATAAAGGTGAGGAGGAAAAGTTTCCCCTATGTCTTCCAGCAGTCTAAGGCTACAGCAGCATAATTATAGATAGCAAAGGATAACCTGAAGAACTCTAACAATAATAAGTCCATCTGTGTCACTCCACAGGTTAGAATGGCTTAAACTGCAAAAATCTCTTCAAATCTGTGTATTGTTCTATACTTGAACAGATAAATGAGATGATCCGGCAATAGAATCAGTGTTTTGCTTCTTCAGAATGGTAATGGAGATGCTTTAGAAATTAGGCAATGGGGATCAGACAATGCAAATAATCCTATTCCATTAGAAAATTATCTTACCTGCTCAGATCACAAGAAAATAAACCTACCATAAGAAAGAAAAAGACGTAAATATAAAAAAAAAAATTTATTGTATGACTGCAAAATGAAGCCAGACCAACGCGCTGGTCCAGTATTAGAGGGGTTTGTTGTGCACACAGTGTGGGATCACTGCATTAAAGACATACTTTTAACATTTTTATTTAAAATAGAAACACAATAAGACCAGCATGTTATCCGTGAGAGAAGCTCAGAATGTGCTCCCACATCGAAGATTACAGACCATTTTATTTTTTATTATCGATTTTTTGTTCCATTTTCCATCTTTACTTGAAACACTTCCAAAGGAAATAATTATTTAAAGGAGAGATTACTTATTTATGTATTCTGCAGTTTGTTTGTTTAGCCAAATCCCAGCAAAGCATCTAATCCAAAACGTGGGACGAATAAATGAACCGGGTTTAAAAACACTGTGCAGACAGCATGCCCTGCTCTCCATTACGCAAAAACATGCAGCCTTTAGCCACTAAATATAAGTCTAACAAGCAGCTTACTGTCATGACGCCGGCTCTTTCACCTCTTTTTTTTAGCCTAAAACATGGATTTTGAGTGAAATGCACCACTAGAATGAGAACAAAATATCCAGAATATCAGATTGTAGCCTCCAGGACAAAAGAAAAGAAAAAAGTTTTGCTTTAGAGTGTGAAGTTTTTAGCTGTGCATAACCCAAACTGCTGGGTTTTAAAGCCACTGCCTCCTTTACTGCCAAACAGACACATGATTAGAAAACCTTTGACTATTTCTTCCAAACACTGGAACAGAGAAAGGATACTATTCTACCCCATGGGTGCAAGCTGTGTGCGATCCTCAGAGATTGAAGCTCAAAGTGAAAACCTCCAAGGTTTATGTCGATCCATCATGTGCTGCTGCTGTATTCTGTAGTCTCACCTTCTGCCTAACTGCGCAATGTGCACCAAACTGCTGTGAACATCTGCTGCGCATTCATGGTGCACATTTTCACTCTTAACTGTGAACAAATCAAATATTTATTGTCAGATGGTTACAGTATTTTGTTAGATCCTTGTTGTGCAAAAAATATATTAATAATGAAACACAGTAAGACTGTTGGTTGGGCTGGTTGTAAAGCTGGGACAGCAACAAGCTGTCACTGCAAAAAATTAAATAAAATTTATCTTAACAATGTATTTTTCCATTTTTCCCCAATTTGAGCAGGTGTGAATATGAAGGAATGAGACAATTTAAGTTTCAAACACGGAAAAAACAAAAAATCCCCATTAATATTTTGCAGGTGCAAATCTAATTGTCTTTTTCTAAAGTTAAAATGTTAAATAAGTTGGCAGATCTTCTAGTTTACCTGCTAAAATCAAGGTCAAATAAACTTTCTATGTTTTTTTTCCCTTCTTCATAAATCAATGAGTTGTATTTTTTTTTAGTGTTTCAGCTTCGACCACTAGATGGTGCTGCAACCTCAAAAAAGGATGTTTCGATGATGGTTAAAATGGAATAAACCTGCAACAGGCACAGCAGCAATGAGAGTCCTCTCTTCACTGCAAAGATTTCTACAATTTTTACTTATTTTGAGCAGTAAAATATTTATAAAATAAAAATAAAACCATCTGTCAATGAAATTAGTTTTCATGCCCTTAAAATAAGATAAGATAATATGAACTTCAAATTAAATAAAGACATAAAAATCTGGGTGACTCTTGACTTTCTGCTCCTGAATGCAGACAAAACAGAAGTTATATAAGGAGCTGTTTTTCTTTTTATTTACAATGTAAATCGACATATCATCAATTAGTAAAAAGCCTTATTTTCCTGCTTATGGAGTTAATTTTGATCCATTATTTTTGAAAGCAAAGATCATATTCTAAAATCAATGGAAATTAAAAAAAAAATGCAATCAAATTTTTTTTTTTTAGACAAAATGTGGCAAGGGTTTTGAGAGAAACTTTACTGTTTTCTTACAGTTTTGCAACTTCAACCACTAGATGGCGCTATAACCCCCCAAAAAAGGAGGTTCCAGACATGATTAATATAGAGCGAACCGACCACAGCCATCTGAGCAATAAAATGATGAAAAAATATTTTCATTTTATTCAACTTTATTCCCTAGGAGGATAATGCCATACAAAAATATAGAACATTTCATAATAATAATAATATAATAATAATAACAAGGATGATAATGGATAACAGTGAGTGTCATTTAACTGAATTACAGAACCCCTTGCATTGCATTAAAAAAGTTTGAGGTTTTGTTACATTAAAATAATTAATTTTAAGCTAAATTAAACTAACTTTGTGTTTTTAAAGCCAGAGCAGGGAGCCAAAGTGTGGCCTGGCAGTAGGCATGGGACAGTTTCATGGTATCAAGGTTCTAAAGAGCTAAATGTTTAG
Organism: Cyprinodon variegatus; assembly: GCF_000732505.1. Lineage (NCBI taxonomy): Eukaryota > Metazoa > Chordata > Actinopteri > Cyprinodontiformes > Cyprinodontidae > Cyprinodon > Cyprinodon variegatus. Next base: position 26,384 of record NW_015152172.1, read on the forward strand.
AAACAGGTGCCATGGTCATTTTTATGAGACGCCATGAATCGGTTAATGAACAGATCATTTTGCAGACATAAAGCATGATACATCTTTCTGAAGTGTTTCCTTTTGTTGGGACTAACAACAGAAAACATCTGGATACTCAGCAGTTCTACAACATCCACACCCCTTTTCTTTGGAAGCGGTAGATTCTGGCCTGAATGGGCACCAGTGCACCTCTGGGTGGTTAAAGCTCCACACATTTAAACCTGAAATTAGTTTTAGTGTGTTTTAATTGGATTTTATTAGACAAAAACAACAATGATTCAATGTTTGAGTAAGAAGAATGCAGGAAAAACAAAATAAATTGTGGATTTGGTGAACAATATGCTGGTGAAGGTTCTCAGTCATCCAGGTCAGAATCATTCAAAAAAAATAAAAAACAATCCACTTGACTTTGTTTCCAAGTTTGAAGACGTTTCTCTTCCATCCAGGAAGTTTTCTCAAATTAAAATGTCAGAAATAGCGTTGAGTTCCAGGTTTTATAGAGTGGACCAACAAAGCCTTGATTTGGTTTAGAAAACATGCAAATTGAACCGGACGAACGGGTCCGTAAAGGGGAACAGAAAACCTCGCCTTTCAGCCGGGCCAACAATTCCCTATAAGGACCCCCCTTTTTAAAGACATAGACCAGTATTGGGTGTTGCAGGCTAATAAAGAAGCCAAACAACCCCCATTCCAAGCTGTTCCTCAGGTTCAATTTGCATGTTTTCAAAGCCAAAAAAAGGCTTTGTTGTTGGTCCGCTCTATAAAACCTGGAACTCAACGCCATTTCTGTTTTGTTTTTTTACTTTTTTGGAATTTGGTGAACAACACC
>NW_015152172.1:28128-36096 GCF_000732505.1 Cyprinodon variegatus
CGCAACGAGAAGCGCGACAGTTCAGTCTAAAGAACATGGCGGCTTCAGCCGATGAAACTAGCGGAATACAGAGTATTTCTTCACTGAAAGAAGAGCAAAACACTGCTCTGGAGGCTTTTCTCAGAGGAAAAGATGTTTTTGCTCTTCTCCCGACTGGTTTCGGCAAGAGTAGCCTGGCTTGTGGTTGTGTTTTTGTCGTCGCTCTGTTAGTACGTCATATGCTTCGTTGATCAGCTAACCAGTATTTTCACCCGTTCCCAAAATTACTTCAACGGAAGGTTTCCAGAGTCAGGTTAAGAACGGGTACTTGCAACCTTCTCAGAGCCACTGCTCTAACCACTAGGCCAACACTCCCCACATATAGCAAGAATACTTTAGACCCGGGGTCTGCCACCGGCGGATCCGGAGCCGCATGTGGCTCTTTGGACCCTCTACCATGGCTAAACATGATATAAGAAACTAAATAATGTACTATAGTGAGGGATTGCTGAAGAGTCAATGAGTCGATGCAATCAGCTGGTTTTCCTTAGAAAATTTTGAATAAATTTGACTGAATGATCTGTTTGAACTGTAAAGTGCCTTGAGATGACATGTGCTGTGAATTGGCGCAAGAGAAATAAACTGAATTGAATTAAAAAAAGTAATTTTTCAGTACACACTCTTATTTTTAGGGTAAAACAACATTTTTTCTGCTAAAGTACTAAACATTGACCTGTAAAAATAATGGAATATGTCTGAAATTAATCTAAAAGTTGGATCAAAAGTTACAGAGTGTTGCTTCCAATGTTTGTGTCAATGCTGTAAAAGTTTATTATTGTTTCTTTGTGTCACCACGCTGTCAGCGTCGTCTACCGGCCCATGCCTACAAACCAGAATCACAACCAGGGGGCTGTGCTTAGGTAAACATCGCGATAATAGCCAGAGGATAATTTACAGACTGATGGTTTGGGTTAATCTGCACGAAAAAGACAATACCTACAGATAAACTAGCTGTTTGTTTAGTTTAGTTTTTAATTTGAGAGGAATCCAACAAAAGCAGCTGTGAAATGTGAAATCTTGGCAATAAATAAATATATTTGTATCTACATTATACCGTTTATAAAAACAGCTCTCATATGAAGCCATAATAAATAAATAATTTATCAGTAATAAATATATGTTACTCTTACACAGTAATACAGGAAGATGCATGGCATCCATTAGGCTGAGTTCACCTGAACGTATAGAGGAAGATACGGAGTGAGGTCCCTGTTTGTGTGAATGGGGGGGGACAGAAAAGACTGTTGGGAATCTTTGGCTTCACTGTTTGCAGTGAGTGTCTATCTGTGTGTTTAGTTAAAGTTACAGTATAAACACACCGTCTCTCCTTTAACTAGGCTTTTTTAAATCTCTTGAGCTTTAGCCGTCAGGTCTCTCCCACAGAAAACCAAAACATGTTTAGATAGGAGTTGTTTTGTCGGAGGAGTTCCAGGGCCCCCGGAGGGCCCTAAATCCTGCGTCGGACACAAAGGTGAGACAAGATTTAGGCTCCTTAATGTCCAGCTGCACCCAGAGAAAGGCCTCTATAACTTCCTATGCTCGGTGAGGGACGCAGCTTCCCTCTGGTCGTAGTTTAAATCCACAGAACGCTGAGCGTCGCTGCAGCTCCTTTGGGCCGCGCGTTTCAGCCGATGCACATGCAACTGGCAGCCGAGAGCGACTGGATGGTCCTCCACGTCGTGGTGGTGTCCATGAAGGAAACCGGCTCGTACCGGTCGGGCCGGCAGCACGGGTTCCTGCTGACCTTACGGGCAGTGCGGCGAGGCAGCGAGCCGTTTTCTAGCAGTGCGTTCAGCGCCAGGTCGTAGTTTGTTCTCGAGCTCTGGCAGGAGCCCACGCAGAACTTAAAAAGGACAATTTCGTCGGAGTCGAATCCAAGTCCGAGGTCCCGGACCTTCATCTCTTTCTTCTCCACCCGGCAGTCCCTGCTGCTCTGTTTCGGTTGTTTGCTTTTTCCTTTCCCTCTTCTATCTGCTTTTCCGGTCTCTTCACCTTCCTCCTCTTCTTTCTTCTTTCGTTTCTTTTTCTTCTTCTGTGATCCCTTGGGCTGAGGCTCCGTGGGGTCAGAGGAGCGTGGGGAGCGCCCTGCCCAGCGGACGATGGGATGATCATCCATCTCCTCCATAACGAAGGGCTCTGAAACAAAACCAGACAAAAGACGTAGTGGAATGAATACTAAAAATACGGAGGCTAATACCCCATTTACACTACCCTTGAAAAACCGTGCCGAAACCGGTCCGAGCTCCGTAACTGAGATAACTTATCGTGTGTAAATGGAAAGCAAACTGAACTGAACCGAGCTAGACACAACCGGACCGAGCTAACTGCAGACCAGTTCCAGAGATGGGCTCGGCTCGGTTTTTCCCTGGCTCGGTTCTCTGATAACAAGAGCGCATGAGCAGAACGCGTCATCTCCGTCTGGCTGTACATCGCGATTCACGCTCCATTCCAGTAGTTGGCGGTAATGCCCCTCCGGAAGTTGCTTGCCAACCAACACAAAACGGGCATTGCCGCCAACTACTGGAATGGAGTGTGAATCGCGATGTTCTGCTAGACGGAGATGACGCGTTCTGCTCATGGTTGATGACTAAATCGTATACTTCAATCCTGTAGCATCAAACATGTTTGAAATTCAGTTGGCCGTCATGAGGTCGCATCAGAGCGTCGGGGCCGCACAGTGTGAGAACAAACATCGTGAGGTTGTGAACTTTTAAACCCCCAGGTTTCATCGTACAGTTTGAGCTGTAGCTGAGTACAACGATTTAAAATATCGCAGCTATAGGTTTATTTTCGGTCTATTCTGATTGGATCACTCTCCTAGTTTAGCTGTAGGGTCCAGTCTCTGTAGGTTTGCAGCCAAAATCTTCATTTCCACATAGTTTAATTAGAGATTTCCTAATTAGATGCCTTCTAAAGAAATATGTTTGCATGTTACGACTTTATTCTCGTAATTGTTACGTCTTTATTCTCGAAATAGAGAAAAAAAAATATTCTAGCCTGGCCCTAATCCTCCGTCGTTGATTTAAATACTTTTTTTTTTTGCCGGGAGTTGGCAACCCTAATTAGAAGTTAAAATGATTTTGAAGGTTAACATTTTCCGACAGATAAGATCATTGCATTCTGATGCAGCTGAGCTTTAGTACCATATAGAGCATGCCATGTAGGGTAGGTGTCGCTGTCCTCCTCCTGCTCCTTATCCTCCACCACCTCTGGCAGCGTCACTGGGAACTCTCTCTCCTCCTGCGCCTCCAGGAGGCCTGCAGCATGCTTTAAGTCTGAGGCAGCGGCAGCAGCAGTGGGGGCCCTCATGTGAGCTCCTTCCACAAGAGGCAGCAAAGAGATGAGCACCCAGAGCAGCACCTAAAGACAGAAAACAAGAGCTGGAATCCATTTCTAACACTTTACACAACGCATATTCTCAACTTTGACATGCAGGGTGGGTAAATACAATTATTGTAAAGTATAACATTGGCAGCTTTCCTGTTTTTGTGGTTTATTTATCATTCAACATAAATTATTTGTCGCTTATCTGCCAGCAGAGAAAATAACTCAAGTGTATAAATTGTGTTTGTTTTTTGTTTTGGTTGATTTTTGGCAAAAGATCCATAGTGAGGTTTCTGTTTCTCATTTCATGAGAGCTAAAAATCTTTTGTGTTTGACTTTTTAAAATGAAAATAGATTGAGTTAAGCTGTGGTTTTAGTGAGAAGTGACCACAAGCATAAAACTCCATGTTTGTGAGAGAATAAGACATGAACGCAGCCACAGAGTCTAACTTGGTACATTTAGATTTTCTTTTTTCCCCAGACGGAACATTTATTTTTCCGTGTTTGTGTTTAAATATATCAGCAGCTGCAACAGATCCACATGTACAAAAATAAACTTAGATATCAGCAGTGGTTCCTGATGTTGACCTTTGGAAAGGAAAAACTAATGGGAACGTGAAAGAGGACGAAGGAATCATCAAGCAGTTCATAGTAGTCCTAAAGTTTATATACTTTACTGCGTACAACAATTTGGCTTTTTCACGTTAAAAACTTTTGTTGTTGTTGGGCTTGTGTTAAAACCTGCAGGAAATGTAAAGTGTAAAAGTGGCGTGCTTTTTTTCATTAAAACTGGAGAATCCCACGAGGACACACATTTTGGTCCTATTCCTTCATTTATGTCATTCGTATACGCATGCTAACATTAGCTCGCTAACATTAGCTCTATTCCACCAAACGATACTGCTTGTGTTGCTGCTTTTGAAACTTTTAACCTATTCTGTAACAGACCAGGAAACAAATGTGTTAGGTTAAAAAATGTAGGTTCGTAAAAGAGGAACTGAGTCCACACAGAAAAGTGATTTTTAACAGCTTCTGCAGAAGGAGAGAGTTACACCCAACTCTCTAACTCTCTAACGGACTTCCTCTGCAGAACCTTTTTATTAGCAGTTCATAACACATGGGGTGAGTTACAAAACAGAGTGTTCTTCTGACAAGGCAATTGATCAAGTCACAGGACAGAATGCTCCTCTGATTGAATCACAGAACAGAGTGCTCTTCAGATAACTGGGATTAGCCTTGCACAAACATCAGTAATTTTCCACCACCGTTGCACGACAGTTTGCAGTAAACAAGTGAAGCTTCTTATTTCCTTAATGTTTTATATGCACACACATTAACTTTATAATTATCATTGAATAAACCTTACAAAATGGTCAACCAACCATGGCTAACTGCTAATGTTGGTAAAGCTACATCCACATCAGGGGTCTGCAAACTGCGGCCCAGGAGCCGCATGTGGCTCTTTGAACCCTCTATAACGGCTCTTAATAGTGGCTAAACATGATATAAAGAACTAAATAACGTACTTTAAGAACAAATACCAGTCTTAGACACTTTTGTGGGTTTTATAAAAAAAATACTGGACTGCACCAGAAATATGTTTTTAAAGCTATTTTTATAGCTAGTTTTATCATTACTACTTTTACTATTATTACTTTAATCTATATTTTACTATTTTTTCCACATTTACCTTGCATATATTTATGTTTTCAAACAAATTTTTTCACAATTTTTTTTTTCCAGACCTAATATTTTCGAACTAGATATATTTTTCCGGATCACATTGATGTGAAGAGGGAAGATGCATTTCTACTGGTTTGCTGCCGGTTGGCAACAACATTATATTGGGAGTGTTGGCCTAGCAATTAGAGCAGTGCGCTTCTGCTCTCAGAGGGTTGCAAGTACCCGGTTTGATCCCCACAGACTGCCACTCTGGGCCCCTGAGCAAGACCCTTAACCCCACACTGCTCTCCAGGCGCCACACAATGGCAGCCCACTGCTCCCCAAGGGGATCGGTTACAAGCAGAGATAAATTTTGTTGCTTTGTACTTGTGACAGAGTACTGAAAATAAAGTTAAATTCTATTCTATTCTAATTCTTCTATAATATGTTGGTGAATGTGTGCGTCCAGAGCGAGGGTTTATAATGGACTTGGAATTAAGAATATATGATTTGTGAATCACAGTTTGAAAAAAGGTTTTGAACATATAAAAAAATCCATCCATTCATTTTCTCTGTTTATCTCCAGCGGCCTTTGTGCGAAAGTCGGGGTAAACCATGGACAGGTCACCAGTCATGCTTTTTATGCCTAAGGACAATTTAAAAAGGCCATTGAGCCTAACAGNTAGCCTTGCACAAACATCAGTAATTTTCCACCACCGTTGCACGACAGTTTGCAGTAAACAAGTGAAGCTTCTTATTTCCTTAATGTTTTATATGCACACACATTAACTTTATAATTATCATTGAATAAACCTTACAAAATGGTCAACCAACCATGGCTAACTGCTAATGTTGGTAAAGCTACATCCACATCAGGGGTCTGCAAACTGCGGCCCAGGAGCCGCATGTGGCTCTTTGAACCCTCTATAACGGCTCTTAATAGTGGCTAAACATGATATAAAGAACTAAATAACGTACTTTAAGAACAAATACCAGTCTTAGACACTTTTGTGGGTTTTATAAAAAAAATACTGGACTGCACCAGAAATATGTTTTTAAAGCTATTTTTATAGCTAGTTTTATCATTACTACTTTTACTATTATTACTTTAATCTATATTTTACTATTTTTTCCACATTTACCTTGCATATATTTATGTTTTCAAACAAATTTTTTCACAATTTTTTTTTTCCAGACCTAATATTTTCGAACTAGATATATTTTTCCGGATCACATTGATGTGAAGAGGGAAGATGCATTTCTACTGGTTTGCTGCCGGTTGGCAACAACATTATATTGGGAGTGTTGGCCTAGCAATTAGAGCAGTGCGCTTCTGCTCTCAGAGGGTTGCAAGTACCCGGTTTGATCCCCACAGACTGCCACTCTGGGCCCCTGAGCAAGACCCTTAACCCCACACTGCTCTCCAGGCGCCACACAATGGCAGCCCACTGCTCCCCAAGGGGATCGGTTACAAGCAGAGATAAATTTTGTTGCTTTGTACTTGTGACAGAGTACTGAAAATAAAGTTAAATTCTATTCTATTCTAATTCTTCTATAATATGTTGGTGAATGTGTGCGTCCAGAGCGAGGGTTTATAATGGACTTGGAATTAAGAATATATGATTTGTGAATCACAGTTTGAAAAAAGGTTTTGAACATATAAAAAAATCCATCCATTCATTTTCTCTGTTTATCTCCAGCGGCCTTTGTGCGAAAGTCGGGGTAAACCATGGACAGGTCACCAGTCATGCTTTTTATGCCTAAGGACAATTTAAAAAGGCCATTGAGCCTAACAGTCATGTTCTTGGACAGTGGAAGGAAGCCGGAGTACCCAGAGAGAACACACCCATGGACAGGGAGACAACAGTGCTACAAACTGTGCAGAAAAATCTGAGAAAAGTTATTCCCCAAACCGTTTTTAAGAACAAAACAATATTCAAAGAATCATTTCTGGACTGTTTTTATTTAACTTTTCAATTTACAAAAAACACGTTCTTTGATTTTAGCAATAATGGAACTAATTTCCCTCCATACAGGACGCAGTACTCGACTGAAGGAGGCTTTTTAATTAATTAAATGCTTTCCACACTAATGGAACCGGCTGCTGTTTATAGAGTCCAGATAAGACCTGAAACACTGAAAGCCTCCGTTCTTTGTTTAAGAAGATTCATTTATATCTACGCTATAAATATAAAGTCACTTACTCGCATTAATGAAAAACACATTTCTTTTTAATTCCATCTCAGAAAATAAAAGCAAAGCGACGCCATTAAAAGGGTATCATTTAAACTGCCTGGGTTTCTCCTTCCTGGGTGATTGCTGATCATGTAAATCTTCACTTTTTCTTTTTTTTTCTCTCACGTCTATTGAAGAGTGAGGAAACATGAACTGCATTAAAGATAGCAGACAGAACAACATGGAAACAAAGGAGAGGAAGTTTCCAACAAACCTTAGCCTTTGCTGACATGACAGAAGAAATGTGTCTATCCTTTCTCCAAACCCTCCATCTGGTCCCACCTGGAGAAACAGAAAGAAAGGCAGAGAGGAATTTAAGATCAGGAACAAGGCTTCACCTCCTCAGCTTTCCTTATCCCTTCAATAGACTAACATAAACTTAAGGCACAGCATGCGGGTAGCGTGATGCGTATACATTCACAATTGTCCATATACTGTATTAAAACAAAAGAGACCGCCCGGAGGGGCCCCCAAACGAGTCGGCATGTCACATAAATCACGTCCTCAACGCATGAGGAAAGTGTTTTTGTTGCTGCCTTTAAAAAAGGCAAAAAAAAAAAAGAAAGATCTGTGTTTGCTGCCAACAGCTGTGGCCAGTGTTGGCTTGTCGGCTCATACATCCATGCAAACAGCCCGGGGGAGCAACAAAAGGCTGCATCTGTGATACACTTGTCAAAGACATTCTTCAGGCTATTTCTGTGGCTGAGG
>NW_015152172.1:39474-40892 GCF_000732505.1 Cyprinodon variegatus
ATTTGCTTTTTATTAAGTGTTCGAAATAAATTATCAATCAAAAAAAAAAGTGCCTTGAAATGACATTTGTTGTTAATTGGTGCTATATAAATAAACCGAATTGAATTGAATTAATTGAAACAACAACATGTTTTGCTTGTTTACTTTTCTGTCGATGGATCTTGAACTAATTTCAACACACTTTGCAGCCACACCTCAGTGAACACTGTTGCCTGTTTGGCCAACAAAAAATTTCTGGCTCAGTCAGAAGTTCGACAAGGAACAAAGTCAGAGAACTCTCACTGCCAAAAAATACTTTTTCATGACTTAGACATTAGCTAAAATAAGAACAGCTACAGATTGGCTGCTAAAAAAGCCACTCAGTCGAGCAGAAATGATTGAACTCTTCCTAACGTTACCGTTGATCAGAGAAAATGGGTGGCGTAGTCAGAACAGGGGCTTCCTGATGATGGTGAGCAGAATCCGGTAAGATATAAAATATCCTAATGAACTGATGATAGAGGCCCTTTAAAGACGATATTTATCCACAAATTACTGATTAATGCATCTTTGGTCAAATATGTTCCAGAAATGAGCGGAAACATTTCATTCAGTGACAGTAAACATCCTGCAATGCAGTTACCATCTTGAAACCATGTTGTCATCCATGGACTTTAAATGCAGCAGTTTGCAAACTCTTATTTTTCTCTAATCCATTCAAAGTATTGTATTTTTGCGGGAGGGGTCGCCGGTATGTTTTAAGGTTGTTAGGTTGCTACAACAGCAGCCAAACAGTTCAGAGTAGAAGTAGTAAAACAGCACAGAGCGTCACACAGATTTCTACGAGTCCAGCTTTGCTGAGACTGACGATAATTTGAAAGTCTTGCGGAGCCAACATCAGCAAACGTGTGCGGCGTTTGTTAATGAAGCGTTTCCACGTGCAAACAGAGCTCGCAATGAATCAGTAGCTGGCTGCCCCTTCCAACGGTGAGTCATTTGGGTCGCCAACGATAAACGCTGAGAATGACAAGAAACAGGTGGGGAACTGGAGCGCAGCTGTGGATCTGAATTTCAGATGTGACATTTCACCTTTAATCTAAACGTATTTCTATAATCTATAAATAATCTGCAACTGGCCCATTAGAACTTTAGCCAACTCTTACTTACAGTAAGTATGCTTTTCTTTGGTCCATATATTTATAGATTGCAGAATAATTTACTAGTAGTAGAGTCACAGAAAATCACCACATTAGTTCTGTGTAAATGAATCTATAATAGAAATGAAAACGTAAGTGATGAAATCATAGCGGTGTGCTGTTCACGCTGGGAAATATTTCAGAGTCACCTACAAAATGCCTGTAAAAAAAAATTAAAAATCATCTGGTCATGTTAAAGGAAAAGTCTGGTTATATTCAGAATTCAAACTTCTGAATAGGGAA
>NW_015152172.1:42965-45331 GCF_000732505.1 Cyprinodon variegatus
CCACCTGGTCACGCTGTCGGACCCTGTCAGACTTTGAACCCGCCTGGGAGCCTGTGGATGCCTGGAAGTCTGGATCCTGCCACCTGTCTGGTCCAGCCTGATCTGGATCCTGTTCCTGTCTGTTCTGGATCCCTGACCAGGATCGGCTTCCAGCATGTCCTCTGGGACGGCAGCACTGGGGACATTCTTGGTCTGGACTGTTAAACCAGGTAAGTGGCCAACACAGATAATCTTCTGTCAAATGATTGTGGTCACTTACCTGTGTTTCTCCCACTACAGAGTGTCAGTGCCCCGCCTGCAGTGTCCGGAGCCACAGCTCCGCTTTTGTTTTGTTTATTTAATAAACGTTTTGAAGGGTTAGGGTTGAACTTTCCTACTGACTGTCTCTCCTTGAATACTGGGTCCATCTGTCCTCGTTTCATGACAGCTGAAGCTCTAATCAAGTCACAAATCGAGACTGTATTCACTCTCTGAAAGCTGCATAAAAGAAATTTTGTTTTGTAAAGACTAGAAAGCAACTAAATTAAGGGTTGAAACAACCGGATTAATCGTTAACTAAATTTATTAATCGATTCATCATTAACTGGAGTGTAGAGACTCTAAAAAATGCCTTTAGCTGACAGAGTGATCCACTTAGAGCAGGAATTATATAAAAAAAAAAAGTAGAAAGTTTTTGTTTAAAAATGGATGTCTATTCTATTAAAATCTCTGTATAATGGGTCTGGGGCCTCCTGATTATGTCTGCGCTCTTTTGGCAGGAGTCTGACTTAAAGGCCTCCCTATATGAATCTCTGTGACCCCCACAGCCTCACACTCACACACCTTTAGTAGTTTGCACTATTTATCTGTTACACCTGTCTCACACTTCTCCCCTAAATATGGCGACACCGTGAAATTCCTGAAATTCTGTTAAACGGTTTTCGTGGAGCGCCTCTGAACTAAAAGCGGGCTCCAGCTGGTCGCTCTTTTAAAAACTGTCTGTCGATGCCTCTGCTCAGGATCACCGTGTGCTTCAGTAAGATATGGCTGATTTTAGACCAAAAACAGGCTCAGGTGTTTATACATACGCCAAACGGAGCACATAAAACAAAAACCATGAAAAAAGAAAAAGAATCACTTTCTCTCTGCTATTTTTAAGCTAACCTGCTTCCCCTCCAATAATCACATCCATTCAGCTTCAAACATCTCCGCTGTTTAATTCTGGCAGGAACATTTTAGCAGAAAACACTCCAGCCTTCATCTTTGAAACCACATCTATCATCTCTGGAAGGCTTTGTTTAACCTTGGCGCTGAACTACAGCAGCGCTGCATGCTGGCTGGGAGACAGAGCGGTGTGAACCGTTCATGAATTTGTAGATCCCGGCGATATCTTTGCACCGTGTTTATTTAAAGAGTCAGAATTAATCCCAGCGGTTGTGTCTTTGCAGCGGGATGGAAGACTGGCAACAAGTTATGGATCACAGCTCTTGATAAGACCTGCTGATGCGTTTATGCAGCCCTACATGTCCCAGCTGTGGTGATGCAGTCCAGATGAGGTAGAGCTGCACACATGGAGGGTCGGTGTATGGAGCTAAATTGGGGCCATTAAGTTTGATCCAAAACTTTCTTTTTTTTTAAATAAAAATTTACGGGCATGCTCTGATGGCGCAGTGGTTAGCGAGCACGACCCATGTACAGAGGGCTTAGTCCTCGACGCGACCGACCCGGGTTTGAATCTGACCTCTGTTCCTTTGCCGCATGTCCCCCCCCCCCCCCTCATACCCCCTTTCCTGTCAGCCGACTGTTGAAAAAACGAGCCACTAGTGGCATAAAACCTGGAGAAAAAATTATAATTCTAGACTGAAAGATTATTAGAAACCTTTAAAAAACTTAAGTATTTTTAAATTGGAAAAGAAAACATTTCATAACTGCAAAGGGTTTATAAACTAAAGAAAAATTAAGCTAAAACTGAAAAGAAATTGTTTACAAACTCTTTAGAGATTTGACTTGTTTTTTTTCCTGTTTTAAATGGTGGCCCCTCCATGTGCTTAGATAGCAATGATGTTTTAAAGACAATTACGACGGAATATTAGGGCCAGGCTAAAGTTTTTTTCTTCTATTTCGAGAATAAAGTCGTAAAATTATGAGAATAAAGTCATAAAGTTGTAAAATTATGAGAATAAAGTCATAAAATTATGAGAATAAAATCATAAAGTTGTAAAATTATGAGAATAAAGTTGTAAAATTATGAGAATAAAGTCATAAAAGTATGAGAATAAAGTCATAAAGTTGTAAAATTATAAGAATAAAGTCGTAAAAGTATAAGAATAAAGTCGTAAAATTATGAGAATAAAGTCATAAAGTTGTAAAATTATGAGAATAAAGTC
>NW_015152172.1:46434-49124 GCF_000732505.1 Cyprinodon variegatus
AAAGTCATAAAATTACGGGAAAAAAGTCGTAATATTAAGAGAATAAAATCTTAAAATTACAAGAAACAAGTTCTATTTTATGACAACTCTTCCGAGAAGCTCTTTCTTCCCTAAAATGAGGCATGTGGAGCATCATGGGAAGTTCTACTTTAGCATCGGTTTGACAAATCAGGAAATCTTTTAGCAGCAGCATCAAACTGGGCAGGATGTCAAATAAGTTTTTGACATTTCTGTTTAGTTTTAAGTCTTATTTTGTTAAGTTTCAAAAATACTTTTCATTTTTAAATCTGTTTTCTTTTTTATAATCACCTTTCAGTTGCAAATTTTTTACTCTTAGTTTTTCAGGGAATATATTCTAATTATTATTATCGATTTTCAAGTTGCTAGCGCAGCCGTACAGGCGTGGCCCTAACCTTTTTGTATGGAGCCAAAATCGTATCAATTTAATTTAATTTTTTTTACAACTATATTTTTCACTTTCAAATCTTTTTTTCTTCAGTTTTAAAAAGGACTTTTCCCAGTTCCAAATATTTATTATTTCTCAGTGTTTTCGAACCAACATAACGGCCCAAATTTAGCTCCATATAGTGACTATATAAAAGAAAAATGTAGCCCTCCAAACTGCACACCATCATGGCGACCTTACTCCAGACTTTGCTGACTCAGTGGCTCCGGTCCCACTTTGCCTCTGAGCTGATTTAAAACCGAGCAGCAGAGTGAGGTCGAACTGACGGCTACAGGTCCTCACAGAGTCTCAGGAGACGCGCCGTTCAGAATCCCTAATGCCACAGCTGGGAGTGTTTAGCTCCTTTTAGATCAATGAGCTGAGAGTCCACACCGGCCCCGTCTGCTGGTTCTTTTCACCCCAGCACTCCGGAGCTGTTTACAGCCCCACGCCTGCAGCCTTTTCAGGATGAAGCAGGAGGGGGATGGAGACGGAGACCATGGAGTGTGTCACTTCTTTAGCTGCTGAAGAGCTGATGGTGTTTATGCATGTCTCTAGGTGTGATTAGAGAAGCTAAGCATGTGTTTTCTCCATGTTTAGCTGATTAAAGCCTTTGGTTTATCCATCAGGCTGCATGTCGCTGCAGGGAGAGCAGAGTTCCTGTCAGCTCCCATTTAAGCTGTTGCTCCACTGCTTTCCAGTTGTTCTTCACAGTTACTTTAGTGGATAAACTCTCCCTGAAAGCACAGAGCGCTAAGCTAACTAGACTGAACTACTACACATTGCACGGCCTGCATACAAATTTTAGATAAATTCACAAATAACGGAAGTATAAAAAAAACAAAAAACAAAAGTGATAATATTGTTTTCTGAAGTCTCTGAGGGAAACAATGGAGCTGGATATGTTTTATTTTTTTAGGTTCTGGGTGCAAAAAAAACTAAAACACAAAGAAAAGATTGAATATTGATGAAGAGTGAAGGAAACTAGTTGATATTTGATTAGCAGTTTCCAATTCTGTGCTTTTTTATTTTATTGCTTATTAAAGACTCTTTCCTTTAGTAAATAAGGTCTGATTGCAAACTTGAAATATGTCTCTCCAAACTCTGGATTATCCTACACCACATGTTATTGCCTTCCTGGAAACACAGTTTTTATGGGGAGAAATTTGTTCCATTATTATTATTATTATTATAAAAAAAACAAAGAACATGCTTTAAAAAAACAACGCAAATTTAAAGATGTATTTAAAAAAGGAACTTCAAAAAACTTCTCATTAAAAAAAATAAGGTTTAGAGAGTAATTTATAATCTATAAGCATAAGTTAAACCAATATTCATATAGTTCTGCTGTTTCTGATTTCAATTATGAATTTCAGCTTAAGAATTATTTTTTCAGGGTTTTTTTCAGATTTATTTTGAGTCTATTTTTTTTGCACATTTTCTTTGGTTTTTTATGAACTGCATTATTTCTATATCCAATTCTAAATACTGTTGCCAATAATGTCCACGCAGAGCAGACTTAATTTAATTTCATAATAGGTCCGGTACGGAGACCACCCCTAATTGTAGAGGGTTAAGTCTGTAAAACAGGATCTGAAAAGAATGTGTCTTCTATAACAGTGTTCCGCCCTCCTCCAAATAACATACAATCTGAAAAAGTATTTGAAAAATAATATTTACAAAATAACATCCGAGGAACCAAATCTTAAGAAATTCTCTGTAAAAATACTGCTTTAATTTTGAAAACACAGATTTTCAAGTTTGTATCTCTGAAACAAATTCTTTGCATTTAAAGATATTGGAACAAATTTATCTCTATAGTTTGATTTCTATTTGAGGCCCCATTTCAAAAAGGATTTCGAAACTTTTGTCAACGATCTTATTTCTTGTCATTCTTTTCTTGTCGGTCACATATTAAGCATCGTCCTCCCCTTCCACCTCTTTACACCTCCCCTATATTGGTATACAACAGACAAAAATACATTTTGAACAGTGAACGCACCATCATATAAAAAGCGAGTTCTACTGGCTGTAAGGATGTAATTGTTAAAGGAAAAGTCCGGTCAGCAAGGAATAATCAATAGATCATTATTTATACCTAAAACATTTGCAGTGATTTAATAAATTTAGTGTTAATCAGTAAAAAAATAAAAATTACAAATTTCGTTGTGATCACAGAGTCTGGGAGCGGCCATTTTTGCTCAAATATAGTAACCCCTCCCTACTGCCATCTTCTGGCAGTGAC
>NW_015152172.1:50214-52041 GCF_000732505.1 Cyprinodon variegatus
CGATACCGCACCGTGACGTCACAAACCAGTAGGTGGCAGTAGTGTTCTTTGACAAACATGGATGCCTCCAGTAAAGCACATTCATTGAATTATTATGAACAGTATGTAATAATTTCATATTTAAAGAATTGAATAAAGAGTCTGAATATGAGCGGACCTTTTCCTTTAAAGCCGTTAGTGGAAACAGAAGGTCAGCAGCTGTGTGAAGATTCTAGAAAGGAAACCATATCTCATATGAAGGTAAATCTGCTGTTCATGCAGTCGGCTACATGGGGAGTTCAATGTCAGTTGATAACAGGACGCTGGACGTGTTACAGAAAAGCTCTAATTCATGCTGTGGAAGAGTCCAGCTCTCTGTCATGAAACACGGCTCCATAGATAAAGGAGTAAATCTTTGGAGTCATAACAGTTCAAGCAACGCCTGCTAAGGCTACGGGGAAAGCATAGAGACCCATCGTTAGTGATACTAACTGTATGAGCATTAAATGAATGCAGCATTTTATGTTGGTTTTATTATTCAAACGTGAAGATGTCATCATTAAGAAGAAAACAATGATTCTGTTGCTGTTTATGGTTCTTAGAAATAATGTTATGTAAAATCAGTCTCACTGCAGGTCAAAACCCTACAAAACCAGTGAAAGATTAAATACTAAACTCATTCATTTTCCATTTCAGTCATACATTTATGGAGTGAATTTTGTTCCATTATTGTTGCAAGCAAGTCTGAGTGGGGACTGATTCTCAACCCTGGACTTTTTCACTGCTGCCAAAACTAAAATGAATGACTGATTAACTGCTGCAGAGATAATTCAATCATTTGAACAAGGAGAGCTTGGAGCAGAGAGACGATTAATACACGAAGGACGGACAGTTCAGGAGCACCGGGGAGCCTCATGCACAAAAGACGTTCAGCATGAAAGCTGTTGGTAGGAAGAAATCTGTATACTTGAAAAAAGCTAAATTGTATAAATGAGTGGAAAGCTCCTATCCTGTGTGTAAATAACCATGGCAACGGCATACATTAGGGAAAAAAAAGTGGTTGTGAAAGAAAGGTTCTGCTATTTGGAGGTAAAGGAAATTCATCCATCCATTTTCTGTCACGCTTATCCCAAGCAGGGCCACAAGGGGTGCTGGTGTCCAGTTTGGATTAGGTACGTGAAAAATGACTTCCAGCCGCCGTGAACATTAGCGGTAAACCGGGAAGAGGCGAGTGGGTCTGAGGCAGCTGCTGCTGGGGATTCCCAGTGACAGCGCAGCGCCGGTATGTGGGGGTCTGAGCGGCTCCCACAGAGAAATAATCTTTGAAGGCAGGATGGTAATCTGGATGAACTGACTGCACAGACCATGTTTTCAGGAGGACTTTCTCACTTCAACATAGATTCTAACTACTTTTCACCCGCTGATCACAGCTAATATAGCTGACATTGTTCCAGGCAAAGAAAAGAGATGGTAGCTCCGCCCACCGCGCATCAGACCCACTTTTTTAGCTCGCAGCTAGAGCAGCAAAGTTGCTTCAGCAACGCGTCAGAACTAAACTTGTACAAGCATCAAAAATGATTGCGTTCGGTCTGAACGTAGCATTAGCGCCTTCCAAAGTTTAATTTCAGGGGTGCATTTTTTACATTTACAAAAAGTTTTCTTTACTTGCAGCAATATTAGAACAAAATTCACTCCATAGATTATTAACAATATAAAGAAAATTTGTTTTCTGATCATCCTGCTAGAGATAATAAAAGGCACATCTTTGCCTTGGATCACCCTAAAAGCTGTTTGTAGTAGGGATGCAGGATATTGGGATTTTGGCCGATATCCGATATGCCGATATTT
>NW_015152172.1:53370-55709 GCF_000732505.1 Cyprinodon variegatus
TTTTTTTAGACTTTAGAAACTCAGAAGCTGATCAAATATCGGGTTAAATATCGGTGGGGGGGGGCCGATGTCCGATATTCAGTTTTAAGGCCGATACCGATAGGGGGCCCATTATATCGTGCATCCCTACTTTGTAGATAAAAAAAAAAGGAAATACTTCTGTGTGTTTTTGATCTGCATGCAGTTACCCCCTCAGAGCTGATCTGTGTCCACAGAGTTTCAATAAACATCTCACCTTGTTGCAGAGAAAGCAAGCTCTCTGCTCTAATACGCGGTAATGACCTCCCATTAGGGACGTGCCGTGCTCTGCTGTATGTATGTAAAACGCTCTGATCTCCAGCTTTGACCTGTCACTACTGCGGTGCCTGATTGCAGGATCCAGGAGAAGAAAAGGAGAAAAAAAAAATACCAAGACAGCAGTAAATCACAGCCGACTCAATAAAAGACACCTGCGGTGTAAGCGGAGACGCAGGAGAGGGAGGACCGAACACCCGGAGAGCTGCCTGATCGCTTACAGACACTGGGAACCTGGGGAGGTCCCACGGAGTGAAATGGAGGAGATCTGCTGGCGCGCACAAAGAAACGTACAAACTGGTTTTGTAGCTTCGCTTTAATCTGGAGTATGACGCTCTGCTGACAGGGTTTGAAGTACTTTCCATAAATATGGTATGCATGAAGCTTCAGGCTATTACATCACCTGCTACATTTTTACTCTGATGTAGTGAATGAGTTTAAGAACTGGCCTGCAGGGAAAAAAGGAGCGTTAATGGATAATAAACACTATAAACTCTCCCTTCAGAGGAATCCTTTCCTTCCTTCTGGTTCTTCTGTTTCTTATTTTCATAAATCAGATTTAAAACCTATTAAACTTTTATTGTGTTTTTGACTCGTTATGGGTGCTTCCTTCCAACTTAAACTTACACAAATCTCTCTGGTTTAATAATCCAGGGCAGCCACAACGTGAGCGATAGAGAGGAGGAGATAATTAAAAAAATATGATAAGCAAGAGGAGACTTTAAAAACATGAGTTACTGTCTGGGGGAATGAGAAATGAGTCGAGGAAAAATGAGCCACAGAATGGGGAGATAAGAGCCGGAAAATGGGGAAGAAGGTGATTGGGGAAAATGCGTGCAGAAAAGAGAGCAAAGACTGAAGCTGATCGCTCTATAATCCCATAATCCCTGCCAGGCAGGAGGGATATAATTGCTCGTTAGTGCCAGTTTCCACACGGAGGCCTGTCACTGCAGGAAAACCGCAGAGTGCGGACTAAATGAGAAACAGATAGCAGGTCCCGTGTCTCGGTTCAGAAAGGTTAGGCGCTCCTCGCACGTTTGTGTGCACGGAGACACACACTCTTTGTCTTGTTTTCTGGATCTAAAACAAGACGCGATTTTTCTGTTCATTCCTGCAGACAGTTTCAGGGCAGAAAACACTCCGGCCCACACAGAAGTGGAGGAGGCCCCGGGGGTAATCAGAGGTGTGGACGTTACAGAGCCTGGAGGAGGAGGATGGCGAGGAGAGGCGACCTCTCCGCCCTCCACGTTTCTCCCACCAGGTGGTTTAATTAACCGACTGACAACATGTGTGAGCGGAGGTGTCGTAGAGCGTTTCAGGCCAGGAGCGGACGGAGCGGAGAGGCAGGGAGTTTGAATATCTGTCAGGAGGAGGGTGGCTGTGAATAAGTCGAGCTGTGCTGGATTGGGTTTAGATCCAACAGGCTGATTAACATAATATCTACGGAAAGAGATGTGTTCATACATACGCCATGAAAGTTAAAGCTTGCTTTGACCAAATGCTGCAAACACTGAAACCTAAGTAAGCCATTTTTTCTTGAAATTAGCGTATTCTCCACTGATTTGAGCAGATAAGTAAGACTGACTGCCAACATGATGAGATTATTCACATTAAAAATAAGAAAAAATGTCTGTTATCTTATTTCAAGTGCATAATATCTAATTATTTTATTCTAAGGCTAAAAATGCTCATTCCATTGCCAGATCAGCTGGACTTAATATGCTTAATATTATTGATGAAATACCAAGTAAATCCAGGGTCATAACCATCGCTATGGTTACTTTCAATATACAAGCTTGATACGTCATCAAACTGCTGATGTTTTATTTGTTAAATCACAAGCAAAAAGTGGATAAAGTTTATAATAGAATGGTATTAATTAGGGCTCTCAGGCAATTAATAAATGTATCTAATTAATAACAGGATTTGTAATTCATTAATCTAATTAATTATGTCTCATATCTGCTGGAGCAGTCGAGGGAAACAATGATCCTCCAGGGCTGCAGGCCTTTTAGTTTTCCCTCCAACACGGCCTACACAGTTCA
>NW_015152172.1:57304-59682 GCF_000732505.1 Cyprinodon variegatus
GGCGGAAAGAAAGCTGTGGATAAAAGTGCAACAGTGTGCAAGCATTGTGCAACACGTGTTGTACTATACAAGACATAATAGATTTTCCTAACAATCAACATTTACCGAACCGAACCGTGGATTTTGTGAACCATTCCACCCCTAGTAGAAAGCAGACAGTCCTGTCTTCATTGTTTTGGAAGTAAAATTTTCCGTTCAAAGGCTCTAACAATGTCTTCCTCCGCTGAGTCGCGTCCATTACGGTCCGTTTACACCGAACATGAAAGGTATGAAAATTTCGCCAGGTTTGTCTGCTTTAGCTGCCTTGATATTGACCTGGGCAGTTAAGGGATTTCGAATGGCAGGCAAATTTGTCCGACGGGAGAGAAACCCCCCCCCCACATGCTGTAGCTTTACGTTCACAACATGCTTTGGCCAGTGATAAAGGTGGGAAATGACAATTCTCCATCTTTTGTGGTGTTGGTGGTTGGCAAACAGCTTAAGGTGCATTACCGCCACCCACTGCCCTGGTCATTGGGCCAAAGTTAAACTGCTCGTGCAATGAATTAGCATTAGTCTTTCTATAGTTACACTGCAAAAAATCTAAATCTACATAAGTCAGTTTCTCTTAAAATAAGTGCATTTGTTCTTGAATTGAGGAGGTAAAAGAGACAACCTGCCAATGGAACAAGACAATTTACACTTAAAATAAGAAAACAAAATTGCATCATCTTATTTCAAGTGCATATTGCTCATTCCATTGGCAAACTATCTCATTTACCTGCTCAAATTAAGGGTGAATACATTTAATTTAAGAAATTTATACTTATTTCTAGATCGTTTTTGCAGTAAAGGCTGCTAAAGACTTAGGCTGCTGGAGGACATACACTGGGAAAACGATCTCGAAATAAGTAAATATGTCTTAAAATAAGTGTATCTACCCTAAACTTGAGCAGGTAAATGAGATATTTTGCCAATGGAATTAGTATTTTTACTCTTAAAATAAGATAATTAGATAATATCCACTTGGAATAAGACAATGCAATTGTGTTTTCTTATTTTAAGTAGGGATGCACGATATTGGGATTTTGGCCGATATCCGATATGCCGATATTTTAAAACTCATGTAGCCGATAACCGATNTTTATTTTAGGAAGAAATTACTTATCTAGTGTCAGTACTACTTTTCCTCACTCTGCTTCATTCTAATTGATTTTAGATCAGTTTTTGGGGTGTGCAGAATATCTACAGTTCTCCTTGATTTGAATAGTGGTCAGTATCCGGCTTCAGTAGCTTTAGTAGCAAATAAAATAAATGAAAAACAGAATCACATCCATTCTGATGGAAGCTAATGTAACTTTGCATATGGTTTACATCTACTCCACCTCATATGTTTGGAGCCTGCTAGCATATAAGACAACTAAACTAAAATATGAACCAATATATTTTCATTTAGAACCTGTTTCGCTTTACATTTTTCAACATGATAATCTGTTCCTCATTAGGAAGATCTTTTAGAGGGAAACTTATTGGGTGGCGGTGAGTAGACGTTACTTCCGGCCCTGACCCTGCAGCTTTCTCTCTGAACAAAGGAGCGGAGCTCTAAAGAAACGTGTCTAATGGTTCTTTAGAGGATATAAATGAAGCACTTTTAGTGGAGAACAATGCGTTTGATTTGTAACAGGCCTGGATTGCTGCCCTTACACGTTTGGGTTAGGGCTGCCAAAAGAAAAGTTACTGCAGGTCGACAAGGTCCTGAGATCAGTGGGTCACGTAGAGAATGCGATTAAAACAAAAATGTTTGGGCTGCGACCAGCTGTGAGCCACATCTGATGGCTTAACTAAAGAAGAAAGATGAGTGGAAATAATGCCACTATCCAGACCACCGAACACCTGTAGTGACCCCGCGTGTCAGAGAAGTGAGGCAGAAAGATGAAGCCTCACCTCTGCGTGCAAAGCAGAAAATCTCTGCTGGACTCTGCAGACATTTTTCAGCTGGATAACCTCCAAAAACCTCAGCAAGGCTGCTTATAGTTAGAGGGTTAAAGAACTCCTTTAATAATAATTGTAATGCCGTTTTTATTGCCCACACGCCTGAGATGTGCCGATTTGTTTTTAATATACTCAAATCAGTTGCTTCTTGCTTTTACATGTTTTTGGTCTCCCACATACCTCTGTAATCGCTTCTTGTTTGGTAAATTTTTCACATTTCTGTTAATGTTATGAGTCGACACACAAGCGAGTCATCCTCAGGGCTCCTCTCTCACCGCCAGCCAATCTCTCCAATCTGTCAGCGAAGCGTAGCTGAACTGGTTAAGAGTTCCTCACCTACTGATCGGTGAGGAAAACCAGATCAAACAGAGCAACTCCTCTAAGGTCCACTTTACCACAATACTAAT
>NW_015152172.1:63557-65182 GCF_000732505.1 Cyprinodon variegatus
AAATGCAACAATAATTTTTTTAATAGGTGTATCTACCTTTGATTCAAGGAGGCAAGTAAGACAATTTCTCAATGGAAGGAGATAAAATAAAACCCCGTACATTATCTCAGTCTTTTTTGCAGAGAAAACTATTCATTCCATTAATTCATTCCAATAACTTTAAGAAATGTGTACTTATTCTTAGATCCGTTTTGCATTGTATGGCATTTTGAATCCCTGAAGAAGACACCTTGTCTAATTTTAAAACTTTCCTTTTTGATAAAGATTATGATTAAAAGTGGTTGATATTATTCTGAACTATCTCTATAGTTAAGCTGCTATAGGCTAACGCTGCTGGAGGACGCTTTTCCTCTCCCATCTCAAATTCTTTCCGCTTTTTCTCATCTTAATATCTTAATCCAGTCTGGTTCTGTTTGGTTGTGACACTATTCTGGATCAAAACAGGCACTGCGCTGTGAACTGGATAAAATCGATTTAATTGCTGTTAAAAAAATTATTAAGTCATCCAGGTCATAGTCATTCCAAAAAAGTAAAAAAAAAACAATCCACTGGACTTTGTTTCCAAGCCTGAAGACGTTTCTCTTCCCATCCAGGAAGCTTTTTCAATTCAAAATGTCAGAATTAGCGTTGAGTTCAGAGCTTTATAGAGAAGCCCAAACAAAGCCTTGTTTTGGCTTAGAAAACATGCAAATTGAACCAAAAGGACAGTCCTCCCCTTAGGAATGTGGAGTCGTTGAGTTTTTTACTGGTCATACTGGTCTATAGGGATGGGTGATATGGACAAAAAAATGTATCATGATAATTTCTCTTATTTATCACTGTAACGATAAGCGACGATAAAAACTACCAGCAAAATATTTTGTATTATAAATCTGTCACTGAATTCTGTCTTGAAAGCCCTACAAAATACTAGAAACCACTAAACTATATCAATTAAGTTCAAGTACTGCACCTGTACTGCAAAACTGTAGTGATACCAATCAAATAAGGCTGAAATATGAGAGACCAAATTCCGATAAATGATGCAAACAGCAAAACTAACTTGGCTTATTAAAAAAACCAAAGTGGTGCAACTGCAAACACAACCAGATAAATAGTCATCTCATGATAAAAACGATAAATTCAAATTGTTATTGTGGGGGATTTCTTTGACGATATATCGCACACGATAAAATATCGCCCATCCGTACTGGTCTATGCCTCTGAAAGGGGGGAATCGTTATGGGGAATTGGTGGCCTGGCTGACCAGGCTAGCTGTCTTGGTCTCCAGCATGAGGATTATGGTTTAACAATGATGAAAGTGACAGAAACAGTACGGAGATAAATTAAAGGCATACCCTGGATTTTCTGACCTAAACAGTTGACACATATGAGTTACTTTAAATGTTTCCTCAGGCCAATATACAGAACCTGACACTATCAACGCTCCAGGCGTCGCGGTTCGGTCGGCTTTCCCCCACTGTGCTCCTGAACCTGGATGCCTAACACAGTCCATAATCAAATAACACAGGATGCTGGTCGGCTGACTATTTGTTGACTTGTGTGTCAGTGCTGTGGCGCTTGTGGCCACTACGGGTGCTAGATGTGAACGTTTCAGGTCTAGCTCCACTAAGCCAAAAGTTACA
>NW_015152172.1:65537-67385 GCF_000732505.1 Cyprinodon variegatus
CCCCCCCTCCTAACCCTGTCAACCTTTTCTTGCTCCCGCCTCGTGTTATTACATCTCCAAATTAATCCCATACCAAAGCCGAGACCGCGCTCAGAAAAGTGGGCATAAGTCAGACGCTCACACATCCAGACCTTTACGAACGCGTCTCGCCGAACGTTTCCGCGTCGCCCGCCCCAGACAGGCTTGGTTTAATGACCTGAGCCCCAATAGATCAAAGCAGGCCTCGAACATTATGATTAATGAACATGACCTGCTAATTTCAGAAGAATACGGCTCGTTGTATCAAAAGAAACCAAAAAAGTGGTACCCGGCCAGTTAACATTCTTCTGTATTTTCAAGAAAAAAAGAGGCTGATTTTATGATAAGCTACATGTTTAAGCTACATGTTTCATCAGCGACTCAAAAAAGTACTAACTACTGCTTTGTTCTTAACAATTTAAGCAGTTAGAAGTAAAAAGAAAAGCTCAAGAACAACAACTCAAGATTACAGACAGGTTTTGCTCTCATAATTTAAACAAGACTGTCCACTGCTGCAAAAGAAGGAGCAGAAAACGAAGGTACCATGGGAAGCATTTGTCTAAAGGAATACATCTAACAAATTGGAATTCCTTTTTGTCAGATCATGCCTCCTACAATTTGCCCTACAGGAATCACTGTGGTTGCCTGTGTACTCTAAGCACTTCCAGATTGAAGTTGCCCTGTGGCACTTCAGGTTGCATAATCAATCTCTCCCGCTGCACCCTCTACCATTAATGGTGGGGCAAAAAACAACCAGAGTAACGTTACACACCAAAGCTGAGACACCGCTGAGGACAGGGCTTTCAAACACGCACACACATCCATCTTTAATGACAGATTTACGTTAATCTAAAAACAAAATGTTGGCTAGCTTCAACTGGTGAATGTTATTTGGCATTATTATAGCTGTGGAACAAACAAACACATTTAAATCACCAGATTGAACCGAGTTTTGTGGTTTTACAATTTGCCTCTAAGCCATAAGTATATTTTTCACCTTTTGGTTTTATTTGGTTTATTTCTTATGTTAAGTTAATGTGTAAAAAAGCGAGTTTTATTTTAACCCTTTCATTTGGATAAAGAAAAAACAACCAATGAAAGATTAATAAATGAGCATTGACTTACTAGTGTTATATGCAAACATTTTATGTTAGAAGGTATTAGTGATAATAGCCTACCTAGCCCATAAAGTCGCAACGAGAATAGTCACAAAATTGCAAAAAATAAAGTTTTAAAATTACGAGAATAAAGTCGTGACATTACGAGAATAAATTTGTAAAATTACCAGAATAAAGCTCTAAAATTACGAGAATTAAGTCGTGACATTACCAGAATAAAGTCCTAAAATTACGAGAATTAAGTCATGATGTTACCAGAATAAAGTCCTAAAATTACGAGGATTAAGTCGTGACATTACGAGAATAAATTCGAAAAATTACCAGAATAAAGCTCTAAAATTACGAGAATTAAGTCGTGACATTACCATAATAAAGCTCTAAAATTACGAGAATTAAGTCGTGACATTACCAGAATAAAATCCTAAAATTACGAGAATTAAGTCGTGACATTACCAGAATAAAGTCCTAAAATTACGAGAATTAAGTCGTGACATTACCAGAATAAAGTCCTAAAATTACGAGAATTAAGTCGTGATATTACCAGAATAAAGTCCTAAAATTACGAGAATTAAGTCGTGATATTACCAGAATAAAGTCCTAAAATTACGAGAATTAAGTCGTGACATTACCAGAATAAAGTGCTAAAATTACGAGAATTAAGTCGTGATATTACCAGAATAAAGTCCTAAAATTACGAGAATTAAGTCGTGAT
>NW_015152172.1:70160-71487 GCF_000732505.1 Cyprinodon variegatus
AAACTCAGAAGCTGATCAAATATCGGGTTAAATATCGGTGGGGTGGCCGATGTCCGATATTCAGTTTTAAGGCCAATACCGATAGGGGGCCGATTATATCGTGCATCCCTACAATTAAGGAAATATTTTTTACAATTATTCAGATGGCTATGTTTCCAATTAAAGATAGGTTATATGGATTAAACTTTTAATCACCTTATTTTGTGGTATTAATTGTGACAATGATGAAATGGACAATAAAAGCATACATTTTCAATCACTGCAAAAACTTCTGCTGAAAAGGCACAAACGCAATAATTACTCCTACAGGAAACTTTACTTCATAGAGACGCTCATAATCTATTCCTCAAGCGCATGTTTAACGCGTTACGTGCGGAAACAGATTATCATATATTACACAAGAGTGCTTGTTCCTTTACTGCGAACGCTGATTTCCATGTGCCTGCAGCCTCCCTCCTGCGCATTTTCGCGGAGTGTTCGCCACATTAAGTGCCGTTGTATGTTCCAAATCTGCTCAGGGCCCCGCCCCTTTTTATGACGTCAACATATGGCAACTCCACTCGGACAAACTGCATTGCACCCGTTTCTTAAGGATCAAATCTCTTTTGGAGTCTCAACATATTATTACCTATATTTGCTATTATTTTACATTTCATCTTTGATCTAAGGTACCTGAAAGTAGAAAACATTTATTGTCAAGGCTGATTTATACTCAGAAACCAGGTGCGTGTGTCGCGGTTAATGCAGATATGCCGCTGCCCCTTCCAAAGACACTCTGGAGAGACAGGAGGCCTCTGATTGGTCAAATCTACATCCGCTCTACTCTATGCGAATTTCCTGTTCAGTACCTTACCGGCTTGTTTTGTTTGTATGACCGCCATTGTGGAAAACAACGTATGAATACGGACCAGCTAGAAGAGCGAGGTGCGTGAGAACCCTGGGACCCTTTTCCCACCTGGATCCCCGCTCTTTTTGGCCCTCATGTCCCTCCGTTGTCACACAAACTTGCCCCCACTACCTCACCGCCTCGGCCGTATCTAGACCCACAGCTAGTTCCTGATTAGCCCTCTGGCGTTGTGCCGTGAAATAACATAGCGCAGACCGCGCTTCAATATTCGGCATAAATCAAAAATATCTGCATCATAACTGCGACCCAATGCTGCAGGAGTTTAACCAGCCCTTCGGTGTTTTTTTTTGCAATTTGCAATAACTTAGATGGAAGATGACCTTGAACAACATCTAGGTTGAACCACGAATTAATAATTCCTAACATTCCCTTAAGATCCAGGAGGCGTCTTGTTCTCATAACAATCTGTGCATCTTGATA
>NW_015152172.1:71979-74539 GCF_000732505.1 Cyprinodon variegatus
TTGTTAATGCTAGAATGCAGTGTAGGTGACAAACGTATGCTAAGTCCTGTAGCGCTAGCTCCATCCACCTAAAACAGCAATGAACATTAAACATTTTTAGTTTGAAACTGTTAAAATTTATGAGAATGTAGAAAAATCCCAGGAGGTAATGACGATGAAGAAAAGGGAAGAGTTGGCTGAATAAACTAGTGTTTGTTTGGCTGCTGCTAGGAGATGCTAACCCAGAGCTAAGCTAAGAAGAGCTCCAGCTTCTAACTGATAGCGGTTAGCATTGGGATAAAAGCAATTTCTGAGATATATTATAACAATGAGTTACAACAACTGAAGATGTTACTTTAAAGAGTCACTATATTCAGATTTGAATCTGATTTTATATTGCTAATGTTAGCTCCAGCTAACATTGTAAACAGTAAAGCGCAATCCGATCACATTTGTTTGTTGCAACAGATATCTGATATATAACAGCTCATAAAAACTATAAGGCAGCAACACAGTGTGGCATTGTCAACATTTACACCAGTCAGGTGCAATATGTTAAAAAAGTACTTTTAATGTTAGCCTTCCTGTGATAACTGTAAGCTAACTGGGTCACTAACGGCATGCATTGCACGGGTGAAAAAATGGCATCCTCCGTAGGTGAAAGTACATATAACAATGTAAATAGAATTTTTTAAGTAATCATTACTTTTTATGTATCACAAAGGACAATATATCAGTTAATAAGAAAAATACAACATATTTAGCCCTACATGTTCAACTTGTTTGTGGATCCTTTTAATGATTTGGTGTTTTCTGGTTGTTTACACGTTACAGACATTTCATTAAGTCATTTCTTTTCATCTTCTACATACTTTTATAGGCACTATTAGGTAATGAAACCTTCATAGAAACCCTAAATTTGTTTTTAAAAACTTTAAACTGACAAGTACGAAAAAAAAAACAATAGTGAAAGGCCACCCACCAGGTATTCTAATCAGGGGGGGTCTTTGGCTCTTAAGATCATACTGTAATTAAAATCAGAAAAACAGAGAATTAAGTTTGCTTACATTTTCTTTTATGTTTTCATTCATGTCTGGTATAATTCAAGCCATGAATGATCAGTCAGTTTATTTAGAGCATCTCATGCCAAACACTCTCCATATCTCAATTCAATCCAGTTTATTTCTATAGCGCCAATTCACATCATGTCATCTCAAGGCACTTTCCAGTTCACCAGATCATCCAGTCAAATTGGTTCAAAGTTTTTTTATCTGAAAACCAGTTGATTGCATCGACTCAATTACTCTTCAGCAATCCCTCACACTAAGCATGCTTGTAGCGACAGTGGAGAGGAAAAACACCCCCGTTTAACAGGAGAAAACCTCCAGCAGTATCTAACATAGATATTACAGCCTACTAGATGTGTTTTTTCTCCGCAGCATAAAAATATTATAACATTGTTCTACGGACAAAAACACAATGAAATACTTTTTTATGCAAACAAAGAAGGCGATCCAAGTGCAACAAGATATAAAATATTGATTATTACTCTTATAACAAGCTGTTATAAACTGATGACTTGGTTTAGAAAAAGTAGAATTAAGCCGAGAGTGAAATAAACAGCTGCTAAAATTCCTTGAAGCCTTCCAGGCTAAGAGCTGCGGTTTCTGTAAAACCAGCGTTGAGTGACGCACTTTAGTTATCCACATCATTTTCCTCCCGACTTTAAATATTTCCAAACATCTGAATTTGCTGTTATTGTGAGTGACGGCGGGGGATTTTTCAGCCAGCTGAAAGGCAGGGCAACAGTAGGGGAAATGGCAGCAAAGTCCTTCTCTGTGCTTTATGAGGTTCACAAACCAAACTTTAAAACCTTGGCATGTCTGGACACATGGCTAAAATCTAAATATCTCTATTTAAGATTTGTTTTTTGGGTGAAATGCTTCTTTAAGTAGGGGTTGGACCATTATTCCCTCTAAGCTAATTGCCAATTGCTCGCATATTCTACGTGCAAAAGAAAATCTATGCAATAACATTCTTTTTCTGTATCATTTTGAATCCGTGTATCCTTCATTTTTCAACTTAAAATCCAACAACGAAAATACGAGAAACAACTGTTTTATTTTTCCAGAACATAAAAATAGATATGCATAGACCAGCACGTTTTTTATTGTGAAAGAAAATTTTGTTTATTGCATCATATCCAGAAATCACGTCCAGAAAGCTGCTAAAGTGGCATATTTGGAAAACCATCGGAAAAGTGAAAAGTACGTGAAAAATAGATATAAATTACATTAGATTCCTTCATTTTCTAGAGTTAAGCTGCTTTATTTATGGATATTAATCATGAAATGTTTATTTTGTTTCATTTATGTTAGTAGAAATGCTAAAAACTGTCATTAAAAAATGTATAAACAAAGAGTTACATGAATTTATACTGTATCACAAGGTTCGGCACACATTTCATTGAGCAAAATGGGAATGTTTTAATGTGAACAAAAAGTAATGTTTTAGTTTTAGTTTTATTGAAAGGATCCCTATTAGCTACAGCTATGCTGCAGCTATTCTTCCTGGGGTCCTG
>NW_015152172.1:77002-84392 GCF_000732505.1 Cyprinodon variegatus
TTTTTTTTTTTCCCACTGGCCCTAATCCTCTTCCGTAGTTTTAGAACTCCTGCTTTAACAGAATAAAATAAAAGCATCAAGCTAAATGCCAGAAAATACCAGTTTCACAACCACTAATCGCTTTTATAAGGAAGCCTTTGGGATATAAGCTTATCTCTATCGTCTAACCAGCATTCTACGACTCTGATCAGCAGCTGAGCAACAAAGAGTTAAAACCCTTAACAGCAAATAACAGCGCCGCTAATTCTACCGAAGCCACATGCCTGTTAAAACAAACCAGACCACACATCAGCAGGAGGGTGGTAAGAAGAACACGCCGGTCTGCTGTACCTGACCCTCAGCGGGGCCGCCGACCTCCTGACCTCTGACTAAAAGGAAGTAAAGGCCACTTGCGGCGTGACGGGGCGGTGCGAGATGCCCCGAGCCAAGAGCAAACCCTCCTGTTTAACATGAGAACCCGCTTGAAGGCTCAAGGAAAACAACATTGTTTCATTACTGGTTCTGCATGCATTTCACAGGCGTTCGGTAAGCGGTGTGTGACATACCTCTGGGGATGCTAATGCTTCTCTACACACAAACACCACCCTGCAAAAGTATCCCATTGCAATAAAAATGTCTTTCTATGTCCTAATGAAATTAGACGGCTGACTTGCATAAAGCAAAACATAATAATGAAGGTTTGAACATGTCACCAAAGCTGCAGCTCAAATAAAAATACAGAGCTCTGTGTCCCCTTACAACCCTAACTCAGATAGAAAGTCCAGAGCTTCCTTTCTGATTGGAGAAAAGTGATAGAATAAGCAGAGATAGAGAAAAAGTGGACCCTATGTCCTCCAGCAGACAAAGCCTATAGCAGCATAACTATAGAGAGGATAATCTGAGCTACTCTAAGCTATAAGAGTCACGATAAAGGAAAGTTTTAAGCTTTTTTTTTTAAGTACACAGGTTGCCCTCCTCATGGACTTAAAATAACTTACACTGTAAAAACTTATCAAAATATACCGGTAGGTTAGTTTTTGCAAATAAATGTTTGCATTTTTTGCAGGTGAATATGATCTGCCAAAGGAATGAGTATCCTAGTACTGAGAATAAGATATGGTATTGCTTGATTTCAGATTATAGATGTTTGTTTTTCCTTTTTTAAAGGTAAATCATCTTGTTCCATTGACAAATTATCGTCATTCTTGCTCAAATCAAGAGAAATTACACTGATTTCAAGAAAAAAAGTAAGTAAGCTCTAAGTAAGTCGTTTTTCTTTCAGGTTAGTATAAACAATTTACCAATAGAATAAGATGCTTTATATTTAAAATCAGAAAATAAACAATTATATAATCTAATTTCAAGTGCCTATTATCTACTCACCTTATTTTAAGGGAAAAATAGTATTTATATACCTAAATTATGCCAAATACAGTTTTCTTAAGATATTTGTACTTATTTAGATCAGTTTTTGCAGTGTTGGATCAGGGGTCCTCTATTAACTGATAAATAACTGCTAAAGTTAGTTAATTTGATCTGTTTCACAGAGTCACATAGTATTAGAGTCACTTTTAATTTGTCTTTAAAAATGTTTCCCTTCACTTCACACCTAAACCTTCATTTTGTTAAAATGAGGAAGTTATGTCCCCTAAAGAAAAGGCTGTTGTGCCTCGGGGGGCTTCCTCGCGGTTCTTTTCCTGGGAGCAAGTTATTTACTACTTTTAACTCAAACTGGGTAAAACCATATAAAAAAGGACTATAAAAACAGGAGTAAAAAAGAGTTTATTCCAGATCAGGTCGTTACAGGAAAGAGAAAATGCTTGGAGCTGCACAGCTGTGGGCTCAAAAATCACGTCCGCGAGCGTCCGGCAAAGATTGAGCCCCGATGAAGGTCATCTCCTGCTTCTTATAGCTCATGAGTCTGTGTTGGATCATGTGGATGCTTAGCTGTCCGTATCAGAAACTGACACGCCATCCATGCTCCAAGATGTGCCCATATCCTGTGTACTCTTAAAGACACGAAGGCTGTCCTGATTAGATTACCTTCATACACACAGTGACATCCACAATGTAAAGGAAGACCTTCTACTCTCTCTAATCCGGCTGACAAAGTAACAATGCACATGATGTATAAAGCATAAACCTAACAATTTAGACACATTAAATGATGCGTTTGCAAAGCGGATTAGATGGAAACGCATCTGAAACTAGGGGTGTGCAAAATAATTGTAATGATGAAGCATCGTGATTCTAATTTTCGTGATCTACTGCATCGATTCTTGACGCCAAGTATCGATTATTAATAAAAAAATTAATAAATAAAATTGCATGAATGTTTGGCGATCATCAGCCAAAAACAAGTGTAATACAACTTCCAGTCCAGTAGATGTCGCTGCGGATGTGTTGACGCACGCTGCCTTGTGTTACAAGCATTTCCGGCCGCGGGATACTGCGCCGAGTCATTAAAAAACAAAACATGGAGGAGAAAATATTGCAATGCATCGCAATAATTCAAGTATCGTGATACATCGTGATACGAATAGAATCATGACTTCTTTGGCAATACCCACCCCTATCTGAAAGCCACTCGGCCTCACAGAAAAGGCCACAAGCTTTCAGAGACTTGGTGAACATCTATGACTCAACGAGTCAGCGAGTCACTGAGTCACGGAACAAGAATGAAAGTTCACCTCCAAGTAGTGACTCAGTGAGACATCATCTGATTCCCCTTTCATCTGCAAGCACTTCATTCTACCACTTTTTGGACATTAAGTACCCCAAGCTGAGTGAGGGGGGCTGGGGGGGGTAATGACAGTGTGATCCAAACATCCTGAGGCAGCATCCCTGCCCTCTTAACACGCCTAATCTGCTGCTGATCCTGTGTGTGTGGATTAACAACACTTTGATTCTTGGATTTGCAACTTACCACAGACAGGAAGCCCTTTAGCTTTACTTTCTCTTTCTTACAAACAATTTGATTTATATTTCTCCACATTAAAGCCCCACACCCACAGATTGTAAACTCCTTACTATAACTCCTGCATCTGACTGCAGGTCATAGTGATCCTGAGTCACCAGCAGCTGGCAGGTGCGTCCAGGGAGAAAAAAGCCACTGAAGTGAAAGGAAGTCAAACATCAAAACAATCGGGTCAGTGGTTTTTTTTTTAGGATCTCCATTCAGCATTGCGCACACAAACCGCCACATCACAGCCAGCTACATGCTGCGGTCCCCCGGACCTTACAGAGGAGCCGATCGGCGCTTACCAGCTGTCCCGTGGGAAATCCGCTCCCGGTGCGCATCGGAAGGAGCAGGAAACCCGCCGCCGACGCCTGCGGCTCTCCGTGCGCTGCGACGCGTCATGTTTTCACGGCGTGGCGTCACGGCTCGCTACTGTCCGCGGCGAAATGTCTCATCTGAGGCAGAAGCAGGCTGCAAGGAGCCATCGAAAAAAGATCCGAGGCGCCGCCTCCCTGCGCCTTTCAGCGCGTCCAGAATGCGCTTTTCCCCTCTTTGGTGTTTCAGCACCCTTAGATAAAAAAAAAAAAAAGAAAGATTGGTTGGTAAACAATCAGTCCTCAAGTTTAAAAGCTCAACTTAGAGCTGATCCTCATATCACTATTGGGAATCTGGAATATTTTCTTTCTTCTAGTGAAAAAAAACGTGTTTCAGGAGGAAAGATGGGAATTTGTGGAGGATCATCCAGGCGGAGGAAAATAAACTGCAGCTTTCCAGAGTTTGTTTTGCTGTGGCGTAAACAATCCAACAGAGAGAGAGGTGGATGTGGAGGTGGGAGGACAGACAGTCAAACAGTCAGAAGAGGAAAAAATGTTTACCCCCAATCTACTTGTGTCGCTCCGGTGACTCACGTCAAACCATCGCTGGATGAACAGGAGCCAGTTTTTCAGGCGAGGCTCCCTCTTTCTTTACCTCCACTAACCTGTTCAGTCTTGCCTCTAATGGAGTCTAATGAGTAAATAACAACACGGCGCGGATGGAGCTCCAAGCAGGACGGAGTTCTGGTCGGTTTCTGAAAGTCCAGGGAGAGGAAGAGAGGGAGGGAGGCGCGCGCGTCCGCGGAGCTGCGCCGGAACCAGAGAAGTCCGGAGTTTCTCCTCCTTTTTTACGCATCAGGTGGAATTTAAAGGAATGCAGAAAAAAAAGCCTCCCAGTTCCACAAGTTTACGCAGCTCTGTTTCTGAACATCCATCAATGCGCGTTGATTTGTTTTTTTCTTATAGGGCATAAAAATCTAACAAAATAAGTGATAAAGAGAGAAAAAAAGAGTAAACTTTGTTATCTGCTCCACAGAAGGACCCGCTGCCTGTTTCCTCAGCAGAGACAGGAATGGATGCGATGCGTAAAAACCTGCGCGCCTCGGCTGACAGAGACCTTATGAAACCGGAGCGCTGCGGCGGCCTCACCAAGTGCTCTCAACTTTCCTCCCCATCCACATGTCTCAGATGTCTTTTTGTTCCTGCTGCGGGAGGGGGGGGGTCACACGGACCAGTCACGGAGCTTCTCTGTTGCAGGAATCTGCCAACAGACATCTGTCCTTCACTGTTTATCCTCTCGGACGTGGATAAATGTGCAGCAGGCTTCCACTTAAAGGAGCGCGCGCGCGCGCGCACGCACAGGACATGAAACTGACCCTGGACACGTTCCACGGATCCCAGGCGTGTGCGCGAGCATGCAGTGGATAAGCTGAGACTTCAACACCAAAACGTGGTGGACTGCTGAAACATTTGGGATTTCTTGGTTGATTGTTTTCTCAGCTGCTCTGATTAGACTCCTGGAAGAGACTGAAGACCTTAAAAGGAGGATTCGGCGCGTCAAACACATTCAGCACCTTTTTATTCTGATAAGACCCTGAATAAAACCTGGTGCAGCAAACTGCCTTACAGAGAAGATCCAATAAACCAAGGAAGACAGCAGGCAGGAAGAGGGTTAAAGCAGATAAGGTCCTCATTTCAGGAAAGAAGCTCAATCAGCTCCCATGTCAAGAGGCGAATTTAGGAAATTTGGGGCCCAAGGCAAAGACAGGCAGGGGGCCCTCTGAATTTAAGAAGACAACACATCAAACAGCCCCATTATCCAGATAGAGAAATGTTAATAGAATAGACATCCATTATCTGTTCTAGGTTGTGTCCCTCTCTTCTTGTCCCTTTTCTTCTTGTTTTCCTCTCTATGTTTTGTACTCAGCTGACTTTTCATGCTGTCTCTAAAGGAATGAAAGATTTTTTCCAAGCACTAAGCTCACTTAGCTGATTGCTCCTTCCTGTGTTTCCAAAAAGGCCAAAGTAAATAACCCAGTCCTTCTTTTCACTGTAGACAAGCCATGATCTGCTTATCTGTTCTCCATTTTTCATTTGGATGAAATAATAGCTGCATGAATCATGACAGCAGACAAGATAGAGGAGAGCAGGAGGCGGGGTTACCAATCTACTCGCTCTGGAGAGCAGAGTTCGCTGCTTTTAGATGTTGTCTCCAAAGTCTCCAGTAGCAGAAAAAAGTCTCTAGATTTGGCGCTAGGAGCTTTTTAGAAATCAAAGTGCTAGAGGGGTCTGAAAAGTGGCTAAATATAGCGACTAAAGCGCTAAGTTGGCAACACTGCTCTTTGCATGGTTTGTTTTCAAATGGTTTGCTTGGGGCCTTAGGCAACTACCTAGTATTGCCCGATGGTAAATCCCCCCTGGTCTGGGCGTACACACAAGCTCACTGAGTTCACTGAGAACCACTGTGAGCAACACCAGTGTGCACGCTGTCTCCACACACCAACATTAAACCTGTTATAAACCCGGGATCATAGCAAGTTGCATCCATTTATCCGTTAGCTTAAGTTTAATTGAAGTGATTTGGCTAACTTGAAATAACTTTTTTTGAAATCAAAGTGCCAGAGGCGTCTGAAAAGTCGCTAAACATAGCGACTAAAGCACTAAGTTGGCAACACTGTTCATTGGTTTTAAGGAATAGTTATATTAACTATACATGTAAAAAGAGTTCAGATATTTCCTCCATCTCCATTTTTTCCTCAGAATAGAAATAGAAAAGACAGAAATTGAACTTTATTGATCTCACAATGGAGAATTTCACCCCTTTGGGAGCAGTGGGCTGCCATTGTGCGGCGCCCAGGGAGCAGTGTGGGGTTAAGGGTCTTGCTCAGGGACCCATATTGGAGAATGTGGGGATTGCACCAGGTACTAGCAACCTTCTCAGAGCACTGCTCCAACCATTAGGCCAACACTCCCCAATTTCACCATTGCTATCTGAGTTTGACCAATCATCTTTGACTTGCAATTAATAAAGGGGAAATCCAAAAAAGGAATATTAAAAACATTCCACTGGACTTTGTTTCCAAGTTCGAAGACGTTTCGCTTCCCATCCAGGAAGCTTTTTCAATTCAAAATGTCAGAAATAGCGTAGACTTTACACGGAATATTTTATACAGGATATTTATACTGTATTAAATCTCAAACTCAGCATTAGGTACGTTAGTTAGGCGGTCTAGTCAAAGTCCACATATGAACTCAACCATTTTCAGAAAGCTTATAGCTTCTTATCAAAACAATTTTTCAAAAATAATACATCCACAAATTGTCTTGCTTTGTTAAAAAAAATATATATAAATTTTACCCAAAAAGTCGATATAGAAATTAAATAAATCTTTTATAAATGCTGACGGGTCCAAAATACATAAATATTTCTTCCTTATTCTGCACCAATAGGAGCAGACAGCAGCTCAGGTGTTCCCAGTAGCTTCATGATAGCGCTGAGAAATGGCTTCTTCTCCGTGTTACATTTCAATTCAGTTTATTTACAACGCGCCTATTCTCAACACGTCATCTCAAGGCACCTCAGATTTCTCAGATTCAGTCGTCAAACAGTCGGAGAAAACAAAAAAGAAGCATAAAACTCTGCAGCTTCTGAGTGTCGGTGCCGATTAAATCAAAAATGGCTAAAAAGGCTTTTCTTCCGAACTTTTAAGATAAATGTTTGCGACCTGGTAACCAGCTGGCAGACTTTACAGAACCAGAGCAGGTGAGTGCGCCACCTACTGGCAGGGAGGAGGGAAAGTCGTAGCCATCGCCTTTAAAGGAAAAGTCCGGTCAAATTTAAAATTCAAACTTCTGAAAATACTTTAAATCTGAAATGATTCCATCCTGTTCAATAAATGATCAGTGTTTTTAATTCAGAGTAATTTTCATGTGAATGTGCTTTACTGGAGGCATCCATGTTTGTCAAAGAACGGATTTCTCTTTGCTTCTTCATGACTGCGTTCTCTGCCTGTGCTGAATAGAAATCTTGACTAAAGCAGATGGTTAAAGGATTGAGCAGCAAATATGGCAAAGATATCAGTGAAAGCCCTTTTATGCCGGAGAGCTTAGTGCAGAGCATGAACAGACTTCCTTTTTA
>NW_015152172.1:85251-87999 GCF_000732505.1 Cyprinodon variegatus
GGAAAAAATGGCCGCTCCCAGACTCGGAGATCACTACAAAATTTGTAATTTTTATTCTTTTCCTGATTAACGCTAAATTCATTAAATCGCTGCAAACGTTTTAGTTTTAGGTATAAATAATCATCCATTAATTATTCCTGCTGACCGGACTTTTCCTTTAAATGACACGCTGCTCAAACAATCCAACCATCTGTTTATCTTAGATGCAGTAAAAGTCTATGATCTTAATTTAAATTTGCTACACTAAGCAAGAGCAGATTATGTTAGATTATTAATCTTTTAAGAAGAATTTAGTCAGAAATAAGTGCATTAATCTGCCAGAGCAGGAAAACAGTGACAGTTTTCACTGCAAAAACAATCTAGAAATAAGTAAAAATTTCCTAAATTAAATGTATTCACTCTTATTTTAAGTAGTAAATGAGATAGTTTGCCAATTGAATGAGTATTTTTACTCTTAAAATAAGATAATTAGATAATATGCACTTGAAATAAGACGATGCAAGTGTGTTTTCTTATTTTAAGTGTAAATTGTCTCGTTCCATTGGCGAAATGTCTCTTTTACCTCCTCAATTCAAGAACAAATGCACTTATTTTAAGAAAAAATGACTTATCTAGATTTAGATTTTTTGCAGTGTTTGCATTATATAATTTTCCTTCCTTTAAATTTGAGGAATCTGTCAAATTCACTAAAAATATTAGTTGAATCAAGAAAGAAATGTTTTGGAGAATTATTTATTTTAATTTCTGTTCTTCATGCAGGGCTGAATCTATACCTCTGAGCTCAGCACCTGCCGTCCAGCCTGAAGGATGGACAAAGGGAGCGGGCCGGTGACAGGTGGGGTGGGGGGACACTCTGTACGCAACATGAACCGATTGCATTTACGGTTCGTCCCGTGCGCTCCCGCCTCTCGGCTCCATCCACCCACCCACCCACACGGACCACATGCTAGGGCCTTTAAGCTGAGGCACTCCCTGCTGGGCAAACACTGAGGCCCGCCGAGCACAAAGGCTGGGTAAACAGCTCCTCGGTCGCCTTCTTCTGGCCCACTCTCAGCACTGAGGTAGAAACAAATGCAGGGAGGTTCCCTGCTCTCTCTTCCACAGGACTAATAATAGTAGCAAACAACAAAGCAACAATGCACACAGCTGAGGTGGCTGACAGGCAGGAATGTACCCTCAGATAATAAGGATGAGTGCAACAACTGCCTGTGCAGATTGTAAAATTCTAGAAACCGCATGAATGACAAAAAGCTAAAACACTGAAGACTAATTGATGCAACTGTTGAAAAAAGCTTAAACATCATTTCTTCCATTAAGGAAATAAAATGGTTGCAAACAGCTCAGAGAGCAGATGGCAGGAATTCAGCCGAGGGAAGCACCAGCGGGCTGGTGAGAAGTGTGCCTACGTCACCGACGCTCACAGCCATGCTGATGAACTTGTTCGGCGCTCTTGAGAGGGATTTGCAGTGTGACATTGTTTGTACACCCACGGTTAACCCCATGTGAGTGAAAAAAACACACAGATCGTGAATGAGGCACGGTGGACACGGCCACACAGCCGGGATTAAAACAGGCCGCATTCTCTGGCAGGCGGCGGCAATGTAACGACTGTGGAGGAATTTTTCATTTCCTTTCTCTAATATGAAACTGGACCTGAGAACAGTTAGCGCTGGAACAGGACTGTTGGACTTTCTGTTCCACCTCTTGGGATCTGCTTAGTGGTTTCCTTTGGATTCAGGCTCCAGGTTTTGTCCTGTGGGGCACCGGGCCCATCTAAAGCCTGGTTTATGCCCTTTCCGCAGGCACTCTGGTGCACCTCCCCAAAACTGTAGGGGACCCTAGACAGTGCCGCAGATAGAGTCACAGGGAGGAGAGAAAGGCGGCCTCTGATTGGTCATTTCGATTAAATTCGGGAAGTTCCACAATCTCCAGCAGTCAGCCGGAATGTTTTCCCACATGGCTGGTGTGGGTAACGGCAGAAACTCTGGCTGTAGTGCTGTCCATAACGCCTGGCACACGTCGGACACTAACCTAGACACCGTGCAGGACGCTGGTTTGTAGCTCTGTGCGATGGTCTATTGGTTTGACCCGAAGCCAAAACACGCAACGCCACGGCCAGTCTTTGGTGTTGGATGAGGGATTGTAGACTGTTCATGGATGTCCCCGTTGCGTTGTGGCGTGGAATAACATAGAGCAGACCACGCTTCAATATTGGGCATAAATTAAAAATGTCTGCATCATACCTGCAACAAGCTAACTGCGACACACTGCTGCGACAGGATAGCCAGCCCTTAATCAGGCATCATCCACTAGCCCTTCCCCATTCTGAACATCCAGAGTGGATCTGGTCCGGTAGACCTGAGAGGTCTGGCTGTTGATCCACTGACAATAATCTGTAATGTATTTAGGAGTTAAACCATTCAGTGATTTCTAGACTAGTCTAGAAAGTCTATCTATGAGATACGAGAAGCCAGTGGGAGGATAGTAGAACTGATCTGATCCCAACTTCCTTAGTTCTAGTGAGGACGCTGGCAGTAGCATTCTAGACCAGCTGTAGTTAACAGTTCTACTAAAGAATTAGGAATTTTATCTAGACATTAGTCCTTTAATCCTAGAGGTGTTTTTTAGTCCATCACTGCACCCAGATTTAGACCCTGGCGGCGGGTTTCTAGCTGGATTAGCTGAAGCTGGGCGCTAACTTTTAAGAGCTCTTCCTTTGGTCCAATGAATTCAGTTATATTCATCATA
>NW_015152172.1:90732-92971 GCF_000732505.1 Cyprinodon variegatus
AGTTTCTGCCACTATGAAGCAATACCAAGGATCAGACGTGTGTAGAGGATATTTGGAGAAAAGAAAAGAAAAGAGTTTTCCTTTGAAACTTTTTTTTTGTGTTAATCTCTCTAAAGTTTTAGAAAGCAGCAAAACGATGGTGAACATCTGCTGGTGAAGATTCTCAGTCATCCAGGTCAAAGTCATTCCGTAAAAGTTAAAAAAAATCAATCCACTGGACTTTGTTTCCAAGTTTGAAGACGTTTCGCTTCCCATCCAGGAAGCTTTTTCAATTCAATTGTCGATTTATTTTTAATGTCTGTGAGTACTGTATAAAAATAAGACTCACATATAAAACACACAAAACAATGAAAAAAGTTTAAGAAAAACAACAACAAACCACTGGCTTCAGACTTGCAAAACAAAGTCCAGTGGTTTTTTTTTTTTTTTTACTTATTTGGAATGACAATGATCTGGATGACTGGGAATCTTCACCAGCAGATGTTCACCATCGTTTTGCTGCTTTTGTCTGGGATCAGAGAAGTTCTCCATCAATAAGTTACTGGGATCTATTCCCATTGGTACGAAAATATTTTTATTATCTTAAATGTTTATATATTCTGTTACAATCTTGGTAAAATTGCTGCTCTAAGTGTGTCACTCTGTTAACTAAAAGCCTGTTTTAGAGTCTCTACACTCCAGTTAACGATTAATCGATTAATACATAAGTTAACGATTATTTCAATAACAGATTAATTGTTTCAGATCTTCAACTTCTTTCTTCAGAAAGGTCCTTTCTGAGGTTTGTTTGTTTTCTTTACACCGTGGGTCACAGTTAAACCACACTTCAATATACATCCACCTCTTTCTAGAACGCTTCAAGGAAAAGAAAACGTCTGAAGTAAAACCTGCATGGGTCACTGCAGTAATATTCAACCCCCCCTTCCCCCTGTGCTTGAATAAGAAATGTTAAAACAAACATTGCATGTTAAAAGAAACATGTTAACGACAGTTTTATTCTTATGCCAACTTTGAAACTAGTTCATCCGGATTCGGTAAAGGACACATCCAGGCTAGAGTGATAAAAATTTATTGGGTAGGTGTGTATGCGTGTGTGTGTACCTGTCTAGCCATCAGAGTGAGGACTATTTTTCTAATTTCATCTTTATATTGAGGACCACTTGTTGCAAAGTGAGGACATTTTGCTGGTCCTCACAATGGTTGGGTTTAGGGCTAAAGGGAATGGCACGACCCGATCCGTCCCAGAAGCACGATCCGTCCTGCGCGAACAGATATACATCCGGGTTCCCATAATAATGTCATTATTTTACTAAAATTACTTATTTCTATCTATGCTAATACACATCTTTAGAAAAAATATTTTATGACTTTTGTGAGACGATTCTGATGGTTTTTACGTTTCCTTGTCAAACTGCTTCTCTGACGTCACAGTGTATTCTCATTATCAGTGCGTATGAAATCGTACGAAAAGTTATGCACAGTAATTTCATACGTTTTTTTCGTCGTATTTCGTCATATTTTTACGTCTTGCCTCGAGACAAGATATCCTTGCGCATCTTACGCAACATTCAATAACATAGAATTTAACATACAATTAACCCTAACCCTAAGATACAAAACAGCAAGCGACGTAGTGAGAGACATCAAGAAGTAATTATTGCACTGTCCGTCCCAGTTTTACGTCTGTCCGCAGATCGGCTTTTTTCGTCTGTCTGGCTGCGCATGCACACTGATCTGTGTTTTCAACGTCAAAAACGTACGAATTACTGTGCATAACTTTTCGTACGATTTCATACGAACTGATAATGAGAATATGTTGGACGTCATCATGGGACATTCTCAGAGTCGTCCGGCTAAATATGATTAAACCATGTTTATCTGCATTGTAGTTGTTTCTTTCTTTAGATTACGCACTATATAACATAAAAAAAAAATTTATTGTGTTTTTACAGCACTAGTGGCTCGTTTTTATGGACAGTAGACTGAGAGGAAAGGGGGAGAGACATGCTGGAATTCGGCCGGATTCGAACCCTGGTCGGGACTAAGTCCTCCGTAGATGCATCGTGTGCGCTAACCACTGCGTCACCGAAGCACACCCTACCATAACATTAAAACGAAACCAAAACAAAACTCAAAAAGAGTAGATTTATGTGTAAATCCAAAGCCGAAAAAGTTAGCCCCCGGAAGTAGCGTAGGATCCCATTTCCTGTGAAGATCGGGAACAGGTTGATTAAACAGA
>NW_015152172.1:94366-98130 GCF_000732505.1 Cyprinodon variegatus
GTTAGTACGTCATATGCTTCGTTGATCTGATTGGTTTATTTGGCCCGTCTATCACCAACATAGGCCAATCAGCTAACCAGTATTTTCGCCCCTTCACAAAATTACTTCAACGGAAGGCAGAGTCAGGTTAAGAGTTTCTGCCATTAGGGACCAAACAGGAAATACGCATAGTGTAGAGCGGATGTAGAACTGACCAATCAGAGGCCTCCTGTCTGCGGTCAGCTACAATTTTGGAGAGGAGCAGCAGAGTGTCTGCGGAGGGGGGTGGGGCATATCTGCTTTAACTGCAACACACACAGATGACCTTGTTTCTCAGTATAAACCAGGCTTTAAGGTTAAGGGCTAGTTATATCCCACAGAAGTTTGTTGCAGATATGATGCAGATATTTTTAATTTATGCCCAATATTGAAGCGTGGCTTGCGCTATTTTATTCCACGGCACAAGACAAGAGGGCCAATCAGGAACTAGCTGTGGGACTAGATACGGGGCAAGTTAATGCGACAACGGAGGGAACTGAGGGCAAAAGAATTGACCAATCAGAGGCCTCCTGTCTGCAGCAGAGTGTCTGCGAAGCATATCTGTGTTAACTGCGATACAAACGCAGACGACCTGGTTTGTGAGTATAAATCAGCCTTTAGGGTGAGGTATGAATTGGTAATGGTTAGCTTTAGGGCATAGAAAGGGTTGAAAATGATTGAAAATAGATGGAAGTCAATGGCAGTTTACACATGGTCCTCACTACATATAGCAGAACAAGTAGGGGTGTGTGAGTGTGTGGCAGGATCAGGACAGGCCTGGAGGCGTGTCACATGTAAAGAAGGTAAGCCGATCAACTCAGCTGTTCCAGAAACAGGTAAACAGAGTAAAAACTAAATAATACGAAGGCTCTGATTATTGGGGCTGTTTTCTTTTCCCTCTCCAACTCTTTTTACAAGGAGTTTCAATTTCAGGCCCTGGAGGTCGCGGCCTCTCGGTTCCAGCCCTTCAGAGAGGAGGTGGGGCGGGGGAACCTGTCGCACAGAATCACCGGCTCGCCGGCTGAAGAGGCGCAGGCGTGCTCATACCCCCATCGACCAGACCGACGGAAACCTCCGCCTCCAGCCCAGCTGCCTCGGGGAGATCCCAGGTGGCAAATATTCTCCTGCAGCGCGGCAGCGAGCATTCGATCCCACCCAAACCGAGGTCGGCAAATCTGTCAAGTCAGTGCAGCCAGGACCTCGGCGGCGGTGAGGCGTGACTTTGTTGGGGCTGAATGTTTCTGGCACCCCATTAACGGCAGGATGGGTTGGTCCAGAGGCGCTTAAAGGGTCCTCTGTGTCCGATCCTCTGGGCTAAAAGTCGCCTGCAGCTGTGCGCCGTGTTTTCTCTGAGCAGACCGGTTCCTTATGTTGCTGCGTGGAAATCGAAGGGAAGCTTCAGGGCTGCAGAACGATGTTCCCTTAATGTTTACTGTGAGGAAAACAGTCTCAGATGTCCGTCTGGCTTCCAGTAAAACAAGATGCACCTCAAAGAAAGAAAACAAACAACAAAACAGGTTTCAAAGGAAGGAGGAGGAATGTTTGAAGGGAAGGAAACCCAAGTTCGACCAGGGCTTTGGAAGGAGACACCATGGAGGTCCGGTCAGTGCGGAGCTGAGGAATAGTTCCTCGCAGCGTTGCAGGTTGGTTCTGGAGCAAAGCAGCAAAGGAAATCCCGCTCTGAGCGGCTCCAACCCATCACTCCATCTTTACGGAGCTTCCTGCAGTTTGTCACCCCTGAAACACACTGACAGACAGTTTATACGCCAAACATGATTCACAACATGATTCTGTCCAGTCACAGGCGCCGCTAAAGATGTTACGGCCTCCAGGAGATGCAGCCTCCATGGAAAAACAGACGAATAACAGAAAGGAGCCAGAACTCACAGGAGAGGATCAAAGCGGGCACGGAAAGCTGAAGTTTTCCACTTTTATTCACAACCACAACCTTCTTCGTGGCTTTTTTTCTGTTGATAGATGTAAAGAATGAAATGATTGTTAAATGGAAGGAGAGAAATAAAATGAAGCGAGGAACCAGAGAATGTGGAGGAATGGAACCGTTTGGCAGATATGGAGGGAAACCATCACTATGAATCACCCTAAACTCATTGTTCTAACATGGGGAAACACGGCAGAGGCCTCTCATCCTATGGGACGGACTGCTTTTTTTCAAGCAGGGACAGAGAAGTTGGACAGAGCTGATGGACAAACAGCTGGAAAGGAGGTTTTATCTAAAGACCATGAGAACAAAACCACCAAAGGAGCAGCTTAACGCCCCGCAAAGACCCAAAGCTCAGACGAGGATCAAACCATTAAGTTTGAAGTTCGCCGCTGTTCTTCCAGCAGTCCACACTTTCTCTGCTCTCTTTTTCTCATCGTGTTCTGCTTCTTTCTCACAGGTTTGCCTGCTGTGATTGTCGGCCAGAGGAGACTGAGTTGTTCCTAAAAGTGTAAAAGTGCTTTTAGTCAAAGAGTCTTTGCATTCACAGCATCTCAGGAGTGGAACTCTGTCCCTCAGAACATCAGAGAACTTACATTCCCTCTTTTCAAAAAGCCACATTTCATTTGCCCAGAAACCATTTTTACTTGCCCAGTATAATGTTTGATAAATATAGTTCCTAATATTCATTTTCTGTANTTCCGACATGTGTCCCCCCCAATAGTAAACATATTCCTACGCCCTTGGATATGCGGAGCAAATCCATCTGGCGGAGTCAGGTTAATGTTTTCTAGGTTCTCTCATAGAATGACAAATGGTGTTAAATGCTGCCCTTAGATCCAGTAACGCCAGCACTGTCATTGCCAGTCATGAAACACCTTCAAAGTTCAGTCTCTGTACTATACTGATCACTGCAGCCTGAATGGAAAGGCATTGAAGCAGCTGGTCATTGTTAGCAAGCCGTTTAGCTGCTGAAACAGCTTTTTCAATAGTCTAACTGATGAAGGGCAGGTTTGAGATGGGCCTGTAGTTCTGCAGCAGCAGCTCATCAGTTTCTTCACAGATCATTTCCTGTCCTCCTTCCTACAAGAAGGTGACTTACTTTCTTTTTTTGTTTCACATT
Source organism: Cyprinodon variegatus (assembly GCF_000732505.1). Lineage (NCBI taxonomy): Eukaryota > Metazoa > Chordata > Actinopteri > Cyprinodontiformes > Cyprinodontidae > Cyprinodon > Cyprinodon variegatus. The sequence goes on from NW_015152172.1 coordinate 97,447, forward strand.
CAAAGCCACCCTAAGCCAATTCTTTGGGTCCAAATGTATGTTGCATCAGGCTCAATAACATGTTTCCTCATTAGCTCAGAAGGACAAGAAGAGGCGATTTAGGTATCGTCGGAGCATTTTCACACTGCGCCCCTGTAGACATGCTTCAGATTTGCACCAGTATACAGCTCCATACCAGCTGGTATTAGGATTTAAAGACACTTTGAAATGTGATCATCTCATCTTACAACTGGATCAATGACCTTAGTGCAGCCTGAAAAACAATGTAATGAAGAAATCTAAGGAGAAAACAGTTAAGCAAACAAATAGGTTTATGGTAAACCAGGTGAATAAAATTAAAGCTTTTGAGTAAAACTAGTTTTTTTAAAAGTTTACTGACAAAGTTGCGTCTGGTAACACTGCAGTAATATTTGACCCCCCCTTCCCCCTGTGCTTGAACAAGAAATGTTAAAACAAACATTCCTAGAAACATGTTAACGACAGTTTTATTCTTATGCCAACTTTGAAACTAGTTCATCCGGATTCGGTGACGTACTCGTCCAGGCTAGAGTGATAAAATTTTTTTGGGTAGGTGTGTATGCGTGTGTGTGTACCTGTCTACTATACACCAAAATTTGGAGCCGTTCACCAAACGAACGTCCAATCAGCGTTGGCTTTGAGGCGGGTTGAGGTGTGACGCAACGA
>NW_015152172.1:100352-101056 GCF_000732505.1 Cyprinodon variegatus
CAGTAAAACGAAACCAAAACAAAACTCAAAAAGACTATATTTATGTGTAAATCCAAAGCCGAAAAAGTTAGCCCCCGGAAGTAGCGTAGGATCCCATTTCCTGTGAAGATCGGGAACAGGTTGATTAAACAGAAAGGATTTTAATGCATTTATTTTCTCAGGAAATACATTATTAACCTTTAACACTTTATATTTTAGTACTAATTTTGGAGGAGGGAAAAAACGTCATTTAGGTCTTTTTAAGAAAATAAAATCGAGGGCGACCCAGATGTATATCTGGATGCACGAATGAGCTGATGGCGCATTCGCAGAATGGATCGTGCTTCGGGGATGGATCGGGTAGTGACAGGGCTGTGTATCTTTACTACAGCACTGTGTCGCAGATATTTTTGATTTATGCCCAATTTTGAATCGTTGTCTGCGCTATGTTACTCCACACCACAACACCAGAGGGACAATCAGGAACTAGCTAGGGTTGTTGGTGTCTGTGTGTTGGTTTGACGAGCTTGTCTCGTCAAACCGTCTACAACCCTTCATCCAACGCCGGACGACACACAGTTCACCCGTGAGCGTTCCCCAAAGACTAGCCGTGACACTAAGTGTTTTGGCTTCGGGTGCAAACCAGCAGACGTCGCACAGAGCTACAAACTAGCGTCCAGCACGGTGTCTGGGATAGTGTCCGAGGTGAGCCAGGCGTTGTGGAC
>NW_015152173.1:0-1085 GCF_000732505.1 Cyprinodon variegatus
CAACCAGCAAGATTACCTGGACTTCAGCTAAACAATCAGTCTCCCTCTGCAGTGAAAATCAGTCGTGACCAGTCCTGGACCAGATTTTCCCCAGAATCAATTCTGTGTTCCAACCTGTGTGTTTCAATAAACCTTTGAACTTTTTCCCCTGTCTCAGAGTGTGTTCTGCATTTGGGCTAGAATCACAACCGAAACATGACAGAACAGTCATGACAGACTAACCCAGCAGGCACACTCCGGAGGGGCAAGGAGCTCTAATTCAAGACCACGACACCATCCTCTGTAAGTTTAACACACGCTTGGGTCAGTCTAACCAAACCCTACAGCAATTAGCCGGCTACTCGCAAGAAGTTACTCCTAGAGCAAAACCAGCACCACTTCCGGTTCAAGAGGCAGATCCCCCACTCAGGTCAGAATCCGGTCCGTCACTTCCTGAATTCCGTCCCTCACTTCCTGAAAGGTTTTCTGGCATACCTAGTCAATGTAACAGATTTTTGCTTCAATGCAAATTGTTTTTTGAATTCTCTTCATCCAGTTTTCCTAATGACGAGAGAAAAATAGCCTTTATTCTCTCACGATTATCCGGAAAAGCCCTTGAATGGGCAGAAACCAGTTTTTCTTCTGAATCCAGTGTTTTTTGTACATTTGAACATTTTTTAAAAGAATTCTCTCTAACTTTCTCTGAATCTACTAAATCTCGGGGTCTGTCGAACATTAAACAAGGGAATAGAACCGTAGACGATTTTTCAATTGACTTCCAGGTCAGAGCCGCTACTTCTAGTTGGAGTAATTCTATGCTCAAAAACATTTTCTTCCACGCCTTAAATGAAGAGATTAAGGACGAGCTGGCAAAAATCGATGAACCTGCAACCTTGGAAGAGCTCATTTGTTTATCTATCCACCTGGATTACAAACTACGAACCAGAGTCAGGTCCAGATCTAGGAGCCCTGTTCAACCCAGCTCAGCCCAGTTCAGCCCAGCTCAGCCCAGTTCAGTCCAGTTCAGTTCAGTCCAGTTCAGCCCAGTTCACTCCAGTTTAGTCCAGTTCAGTCCAGTTCAGCCCAGTTAAGGGAAAAGCCGTTCA
>NW_015152173.1:4320-6517 GCF_000732505.1 Cyprinodon variegatus
GCGGTCACCTCTGAGCCTGTTCCTGAACCGCAGTCGGCGGTCACCTCTGGGCCTGTTCCTGAGCCGCAGCCGGTGACCCCCTCGGACCCTGTTCCGGAGCCGCAGTCCGCGGCCCTCTCGGACCCTGTTCCAGAGCCGTAGTCCACAGTCCCCTCTCAGACTGTTGCTGAGCCGCTGAAGAGGGGACGGCGTTCCCCTTGGGGCTACCTGCTGAAATTGGGGCGTCATTCTCTTCCTAAACTGCAGCGGTGGAGATGTCGTCCTCCTTCGAAGATTCAGCAGCGACAGAGATGTCATCCTCCTATAACCCTCCTACGACGCCTGATCCACGGCCGGCCTCCTGAACGTCTGCTTCGCGTCCGGCCCTGCGGCCGGTCCCCTGAATGTCTGCCGTGCCCCCGGCCGGTCACCAAAGACTCTGCTTCGTCTTCGACCATGCGGCCGGCCTCCAGAACCTCTGCCATGCCTCCGGCCCAGCGGCCGGTCCCCAGAGACTCTGCTTCGCCTTTGGCCCTGCGGCCGGCCTCCAGAGCGTCAGCCTCGCCACCGGCCCCGCGGCCAAAGACTCGGCCCTGTCCCCGTGGCCGGTCTCCTAAGACTCTGCTTTGCCTCCGGCCCAACGGCCGGCCTCCAGAACTTCTGCCACATCCTCGGACCTGCAGCCGGCCTCCTGTGAATCAGCCTCACCTCCGTCCCTGCGGCTGGCCTCCTGAGCGTCTGCCTCGCTGCCGGTCCCATGGCCGGCCACCTGAAACTCTGCCTCGCTGCCGGCCCCACGGCCGGCCACCTGAGACCCTGCCTCGCTGCCGGTCCCACGGCCGGCCACCTGAGACTCTACCTCCAGAGACTTTCTTGCCCTCCTTGCCTGGTTCCCCCTCCGCCCACCCTGGGTGGGTTGTTTTTTGTTATGGACTCTGTTTTTGTTATGGACCCTGCCTCGCTGCCGGTCCCATGGCCGGCCACCTGAGACTCTACCTCCAGAGACTTTCTTGCCCTCCTTGCCTGGTTCCCCCTCCGCCCACCCTGGGTGGGTTGTTTTTTGTTTTGGACTCTGTTTTTGTGTTTTCTTGCCCTCCTTGCCTGGTTCCCCCTCCGCCCACCCTGGGTGGGTTGTTTTTTGTTTTGGACTCTGTTTTTGTGTTTTCTTGCCCTCCTTGCCTGGTGCCCCCTCCGCCCACCAGGGNGGTGGTCTCCTCTGTTCCTGATCCGGAGCCACAGTCGGTGGTCTCCTCTGTTCCTGATCCGGAGCCACAGTCGGTGGTCTCCTCTGTTCCTGATTTGGAGCCACAGTCGGTGGTCTCCTCTGGTCCTGATTCGAAGCCACAGTTGGTGGTCTCCTCTGGTCCTGATCCGGAGCCGCAGTGGGCGGCCCTGTCCGAGCCTGTTCCTGTTTCTGAACCTGTTCCTGAACCTCAGTCAGCAGTTACCTCTGGGTCTGCTCCTGAGCCGAAGTCGGCGGTCACCTCTGAGCCTGTTCCTAAACCGCAGTCGGCGGTCACCTCTGGGTCTGTTCCTGAGCCGCTGTCGGCGGCCTCCTTGGACCCTGTTCCAGAGCCGCAGTCCGCGGCCCCCTCTGAGACTGTTGTTGAGCCGCTGAAGAGGGGACGGTGTTCCCCTTGGGGCTACCTGCTGAAATTGGGGCGTCGTCCTCCTTCAAAACTCCTGCAGCGGCGGAGACGTCGTCCTCCTTCGAAGATTCAGCAGCGACGGAGATGTCATCCTCCTATAACCCTCCTATGTCGGCTGACCCGCGGCCGGTCTCCTGAACGTCTGCCGTGCCCCCGGCCCCACGGTCAGCCTCCAGAGCGTCTGCCTCGCCTCCGGCCCCACGGTCAGCCTCCAGAGCGTCTGCCTCACCTCCGGCCCCACGGTCGATCTCCTGAGCGTCTGCCACGTCTCCGGCCCCGCGGCCGGCCCCCGGAATGTCAGCCACACCTCGCTGCTGGCCCCACGGCTGGCCTCCTGAGACTCTACCACCAGAGACTTTCTTGCCCTCCTTGCCTGGTTCCCCCTCTGCCCACCCTGGGTGGGTTGTGTTTTGTTATGGACTCTGGTTTTGTATTTTCTTTCCCTCCTTGCCTGGTGCACCCTCCGCCCACCGTGGGTGGGTTGTTTTTTGTTTTGCATGGACTGTTCTGAGGGCGTCTGGAATCCGCCCTTGAGGCGGGGGCTCTGTTGGGATCCAGAGGCTTGCCCA
>NW_015152173.1:8702-9886 GCF_000732505.1 Cyprinodon variegatus
CCGGCAATCCAAGTAAGCTCAGGAGATTTCTGTTTCAGTGTCGGTTATTTTTTGAATTTTATGAGTCTAGTTTCCTGTATGATATACAGTAAGTAGGATATCTTTTGTCGTGTCTTTTCTGTCCGGAAAAGCCCTTAAATGGGCAGAGACCAGATTTCCTTTTAAAACTAGAGTTAACTGTACTTATGAGAACTTCGTCGAGGGTTTTGAAAGGACTTTTAACCAAGCCTCTAATAATTCCATCGTTTTTAGTGGACTTCTAGAAACCAAACAGGGAGATAGAACCGTTGCCGAATTCTCTTCAGATTTCCAGATTAAAGCAGCCGCTTCCTGGTGGAACGAGTCTGCACTTAAGACCGTGTTTCTCCATGCTCTAAATGAACCTGTCAGAAACGAGCTAACCTTTTACGATGAGCCAGCTAACCTTGAGGACCTCATAGAGCTAGCAGTTGGGATAGATATTGAACTGCAAACTAGACCCAGAGCTGTACAGCCTCAGATTCAGGATTCCAGTTCCCTTCTGCGCCAGGTCAGTCTCAGTACTCATATACACGATAGTCACTTAGCTCCATCTGTTAAAGGACTCAAAATAGGCCCACAAGTTACACCTCTAACAGTTAGAGTTCCCAGCCAGCCTGATCAGACACCTGAACCCGTCACCTCTGTTTCTGAACCTGTTCCCTTATCTGATTTCTTAGCCTCAGAACCAGTAATCCGTTCCGGAACACTAATCTTTCAACCAGTTAGCCTTTTGCCTGAATCAGCCTGTAAGCCTGTTAGCTTAGCCCCAAAGACCCCTCGGCGTAAGAAACGGCGTCGCCTTAAATCAGCTCTGTGCCGTCTAGAGACCCCTAGGTCAGCTCTGTGCCGTCTAGAGACCCCTGAGTCAGCTCTGTGCCGTCCAGAGACCCCTGAGCCTGCCCTGAGCCATCCAGAGACCCCTGAGCATAAACTTAAGAGGGCTTCAGAGTTCGGAGTTGGTGGAAATAAGCCTCCAAGAGCCTCTCAGCAGAGGCCACAAACCGCCAAGAGCCCTCTACAGACGCTTCAAGCCACCTCAGAGACTGAACATGTGCCTCCTTGGGTGGTCTCCCCTGTTCCTGAAGCGGAGCCACAGTCGGTGGCTTCCCCTGTTCCTGAGGTAGAGCCACAGTCGGTGGCTTCCCCTGTTCCTGAGGTAGAGC
>NW_015152173.1:10708-12337 GCF_000732505.1 Cyprinodon variegatus
GAGCCACAGTCGGTGGTTTCTCCAGTTCCTGAGATGGAGCCACAGTCGGTGGTTTCTCCAGTTCCTGAGGTGGAGCCACAGTCGGTGGCCTCTCCAGTTCCTGAGGTGGAGCCACAGCCGGTGGTCTCCCCTGTTCCTGATGAAGAGCCACAGTTGGTGGTCTTCCCTGTTCCAGATGGGGAGCCACAGTCGGTGGTCTCCCCTATTCCAGATGTGGAGCCGCAATCGGCGAGCTCCTCAGTTCGCATCCAGGAACCGCAGGTGGCGGTCTCCTACGAGCCTGTTCCTGAACCACAGTCGGTGGTCCCCTCTGTTCCTGACCGGGAGCCGCAATGTGCGGGCTCCCCTGTTCCTGACCGGGAGCCGCAATGTGCGGGCTCCCCTGTTCCTGACCGGGAGCCGCAATCGGCGGGCTCCCCTGTTCCTGACCGGGAGCCGCAATCGGCGGGCTCCCCTGTTCCTGACCGGGAGCCACAATCGGCGGGCTCCCCTGTTCCAGACCCGGAGCCGCAATCTGCAGGCTCCCCTGTTCCAGTCCAGGAGCTGCAGTCAGTGGGCTCCTCAGACCCTGTTCCAGAGCCGCAGTCGGTGGTCTCCTCAGAGCCTCCTCCAGAGCCGCAGTCGGCGGTCACTACAGAGACTGTTCCTGAGCTGCCGAAGAGGGGACGGGGTACCCCGTGGGGGTATCTACTGAAGTTTGGGCGTCATCCTCCTGAGAAGCTGCTTCGCCTCTGGCCCCGTGGCCGGCCCCCAGAGCGTCGGCTTCGCCTTCGGCCCCGCGACAGACCCCCGGAGCGTCGGCTTCGCCTTCGGCCCCGCGACAGACCCCCGGAGCGTCGGCTTCGCCGCCGACCCCGTGGCAGACTCCCAGAGCATCAGCTTCGCCTCCGACCCCGCAGCCGGCCACCTAAGACTCTGCTCCGTTGCCGGATCCTCGGCCGGCCTCCAGAACCTCTGCCTTGCCTCCAGCCCGGCGGTGGTCCCCCTAAGACGCTGCTTCGTCTCCAGCCCCGTGGTCGGCCTCCTGAGCATCTGTCTCGCCTCCGGCCCAGCGATAGACCCCCTGAAAATCGGCCTCGCCTCCGTCCCAACGGTCGGCCTCCTGAGCATCTGCTACTCCTCCGCTGCCGGTCCCTCGGCCGGCCACCTGAGACTCAGTCCCGTTGCCGGTCCCACGACCGGCCACCTGAGACGTTGCCCAAGAAATCTTCTGGGTTTTCTTTTGTTTTCGTCCACCGTAAGTGGATCGTTTTTTGTTCTGGACCCTGTTTTTGTTTTTGCCCTTCTGGCCTGTTTGCCCCTCCGCCCGCCCTGGGTGGGTTGTTTCTTGTTTATTTTTTGGACTTTTTCAGAGGGCATCTGGAATCCGCCCTTGAGGGGGAGGCACTGTTGGGATCCTCAGGCTTGCCCACCAGAGGGCACCGAGGATCCTCTTCTGTCTCTTGTTATTGTCTTTTAGGACTGGAGTTACTGTTGGGATCTGGAGATTACCCTCTGTCTCCAGCAGAGTGCGCCGTGGGTCTCCTAGGACTGGAGTCTTCCAGCACATCTGATTTTCATCTACTCATTAGGAAACCTTCCCTTTATAAGCTCCTGCCAGACCTTGCTTCCAGGCCGCAGTGTTGTTCT
>NW_015152173.1:13113-14533 GCF_000732505.1 Cyprinodon variegatus
GTTCTCGGCAATGAGCTGGAAGCTCAGATCAAGGTCTGCCACGCTAAGCCTGAAGCTAGACGCTTAGCTTCTCATGAACTCTGCTAACCAACAGTCTCCGGTCCCAGTCAAGACTTCAGTGAACCAGTCTCAGAACTTGTTTTTGATCTCGTGTTCAGAACTTTTAATAAACATTTGAACTTTTTCCCTGCCTCCTCCGTGTGTGTTCTGCATATGGGCTTGCTCCTTTGATCCATCATGACATTTAATAGTTTATTGTAAATACTTGCTTCTCTAAAAATAAACTGATGTCACTGAGTTTAAGTTTACTTAAATTATAAAGAAGTGATGAAACAAATAACGTAAAAAGGTTAAAAGACTTTAAGAACACACCGACAACAATAACTTTCATAAACAATTTAATAATTTAATTTAACAATAACAGCAACACAGAACCAAAACTTGTTAAAAAAAAAACACAAAAAAAAATGTCTGTCGACCATCCTCTCCAATAAATGAAATAATCTGTCCATCCTTTCCCGCCTCCCTCTGCCATCTGATATCCTCCCTGATTAAATCCACCAACTCATCACTCCTTCTTTTCTTCCTCCTTTCCCTCCTCTCTCCTGGCCTCTCATCCTCACTCTCTTCACCCTGATGCTGCTCAGCCTCTGCAGCACCTGGCCCTGGTGTATCCTCAGGGATGGAGGCAATTAGGACAGGTGGGGCAACAGAGGGCCTCTGTCCTAATACCTCATCCATGAGGACAAACCAGGGCCAGGTGGCAGCAGGAGGCTTACCACTGACACAATGCCCTGTCCCTGGATCTTTGCATTCCTAAAGTAGAGAAAAACAATTTTTATCAACAGATGCTATTTTCTGTAGTGTTTCTTTAAAGCTAGAAAAAAGGAATGTTTAATGATTTGGATGGATTGATTACATTATCCATACCTGAACATACTTTGTATTTTTTTTAAGTTGTCCCACTTTTTTTTGGCCTGTTGTGGTTCAACTTTCCCTCCAGGCCAACAGAAATGAGGAGAGATAAACACACAAGGATCACTTCTATCACAAATATAAGATTTACAAAAAGTCTGGGCATCATTTGTTGTGATCAAAAGATTATATTTGTACGTTGGTGTTTAAACAGGACTTCTTTTAACTTGTGTGACTTTTACATAGAAATGCAACATGTAGATGGAATTCTGCCTCTTCCCTCCATCTGACTGCAGCAGTATTTTTGGCCCCGATGATGAAGTGGTCATTTTATCCACTCCTCTGTCTGATCCCTGGAACAAAATGACATGTAAAGCATATTTCTGTTAAGTCAACAGGCTAAATGACTGTTCTGTATAATTATGCCTGTATTGTTCTTCAAGCGAATTATACTTTAAACCTTATTATACAGTACTGTAAATAAACTATACATTATTGAGTATTA
>NW_015152173.1:19440-21405 GCF_000732505.1 Cyprinodon variegatus
CTCTGGTAAGTTCAAGGAAGGTCTGGTCACATTCAGAATTCAAACTTCTGAAAGTACTTTAAGTATTAAATTATTACATACTGTTCAATAAATAATAAGTGTTTTTATTTAAGAGTAATTTCATTTGAATATGCTTTACTGGAGACATCCATGTTTGTCAAAGAACACTACTGCCACCTGTTTATGACGTTGCAGTGCGGTATCGGCTGTTGAGCAAGTCCCAGTGCAGTATCTGGTGTTTGTGACAACGCCCTATTATCTATGATGGCGACGACCAGTGCACCATGCGAACCAGAGAATAATGGATTATTGACATGTTTTTTTCTCTGGCCAGAAGTTCGACTGCAAATCCAACAACGAATCCATCTGTGGTGGATCATGAATTAGAAAGGTGAAATAACAAAATTATTTTTCAATTTGACCCAATGTATAACAACATCCAACTGCCATACACGTGGCCATGGCAGTTGACCAGTTTGGACGTGCAGATGTGTCTACTAGTTCCCATTGATTTTGCTTGAAAAGCGGAGAGAATGGCGCTGGGCTTACCGCACCGTGACGTCACTGCCGGACGATGTCAGGAGTGAGGTGTTACTATATTTGGGCAAAAATGGCCGGTCTCAGACTCAGTGATCATGATGAAAATTATTGTTTTAATTTTTTTATTGATTAATGCTAAATTCATTAAATAACTGCAAACTTATTAGTTTAGGTATAGATAATGATCCATTGGTTATTCCTTTCTGACCAGACTTTTCCTTTAACAAAACTTGGACTATGAGAAAATAAAAATCTGCCGCCTTTTAGCTAGCGGGTCAAACATACTGTCAGCCATTGCTAGTTTTTCACTGACAGATCATGTATTTATTCAGAGGAAATATACAGAATAGTCTGATATGCAAAGGAATGTAGGAAGGAGAAATAGAGAAAAAATAGTGGTGCAGCAGCAGGGACAGTGCAGGTGGAAGTAGCTAGCAGTTCTGTCCTTCCTAGAACCATTTGTGACTCCGCGAGTGACATCCAGTAACCTCTGCATTTAACCCATCCCCTTGGAGAGCAGTGGTCTGCCATCGTGGGGCGCCCAGAGAGTGATCAGGGGTTAAGGGTCTTAGCTCAGAGACCCAGAGTGGCAGTCTGTGGGAGTGGAGCTCGAACTCGGAACCTAAGGATTCCAAGCTCCTAACCACTAGGCTGCCACTCCCCTTCTGTTTGCAAAAATCACACGTAATTTCGTTATTTTACTTAAGATTTTGACAAAGCAGAAAGTTTCTTAAGTACCCCTGAAAACGAGAAAATCATCGTTTTTTAATGTTGTAGCGCACGTATTGTTTACATCAGTGTGCGAAATACCTGCCAATATTTGGGGGGGTCACCATCTCCCGATTGTTGCGCAATACCGATCTAAATTTTCTCAATATGCAGTAGGCCTATAACATTTCAAAGTCAAAGTCAGCTTTAATGTCAATTCTTCAGATTCACCAGACATACAAGGACTCGAGAGGACGTTCGTTTCTCATTCACCAACAGTGAAACCGATAAAGTGCACAGGCACAACAGATAAGATCAGTTCCTAATACTAAAATTTAAACATTCAATTTCACAATAAAATATAAAATGTACAATAATATAAACAGTAACAGTGCAAAAGAACAGTAAATAAATATAGTATTAATAGTAGTGCAGGAGACAGTTTGTCCAGAGTGACTTTTTTTTGTGGGGGGCTCAACTTCCTGACAGCTTGGTGGATTAAGCTTTCTGTGAATCTGGTAGAGCGGGCAAGAGCCTGAATAGACAGTCTATGAAAACACACACACAGACAAAGACTGTCTGTCTGTCTCTCTCTTTCATGCACGCACATGTCCTGCTTTAATCCAGTTTCTGACAAATGGAAATGGGTCGAATTTGTCCAGAGGAGGTCCATTGAGGTCCACAAACAGGAGTGAAGACCTTCTGTCTTCACAACAT
>NW_015152173.1:23070-44187 GCF_000732505.1 Cyprinodon variegatus
CCAAACCAGGTGCTTTACAACTGTAATCTAGGTTTTTGTGAAATAGTTTGAAAAGCATATTTTTTTATTAGCGTTATAACTTTATCTTAGCCATAAAAACAGGAAAGTTGTCAGAATTCATCAACATTTTAGATCATAAAATGTATGATTACTTTACAAGGTGCAGTAACTGAGGTTACTAACATTACCAACACTGATTATTGCCTTACTTATTGCAGTAGAGTTGATCTTGTAACTTGTTGAGCTCCTGTTCTTCTAAAGTCAGTCAGCTGCTGACAGCTGGATAAAGAAATAAAAAGTTCAGCAGCTTCAGAAAATGGAACATTCCACTGTTGCTGTATTTTAATCAGCTGGCAGTGATGGAAACTTTTTGGCTCTAGGAGTTCAGATGTTCCTTGTTGTCTCTGAGTGATGGTGGAGCTGATGTTGCTGTTGTGGTGTTGCTGACTCTTCTCCTCTGCCTCCTCCAACAGGATGAAGATCATCTGCTGGAACCCGCTGCTCATCATCATCATCATCCTCAGGGCGAGTTCAGAATGACAAAGACGTCCTCAGAGAAGTACAAATCAGACGTGCCCATGTGCGTCTTTCCTTAAAGGCGTAGGTTTGATTTCAACTTTGGTAGGGACACTATTGGTCTTCAGTTTCATTATTCTGATGTCATCGGTCCTTTGCAAAATTATGCATGCTCTTTTTTTATGCTTAATGTGAGCATCAGGGCACATTTTGTTTAAAGAGAACAGCAGCATTTATTCCTACATACAAATCTTATAAGTACAACACGCACTAGATGCTGTTTATCAATGTTTAAAGCATCACTGGCTCTGACCAATGTGGAATTAGGAATATTTTCCACTTTGAAAAGGTTTGCAGTTAAACTTACCAGCGACTAAGACAGTAGGTAAACATGTGCCTATTTAACCAAATATAGTCTAAATATGTCTGTTTCACGTGGATTTATCCTGTTTTCTTTTGAAGATATAGAATTGTGCAGAGGTAAACAGAGGTAAAACCCACACTTACTTATTTTAATCTAATATGCTCTCTCTGTTTCATGCAAAATAATACATTCAAGGGACAGCAAATAAAGTTATTGTATTTACATGATCACTGGAACTATAAGAGGAACTGCCACTGAGCATTTAAAATTTTAACTTCATTATACAAGTTGTACATCTGGGCTGTAGTTACTCTGTGTTGAGCATTTCACGTATTTTACCAGGGCTGAAACAATTAATCATATTAACTGATTATTTAACCCTGTAATGCCAAATGTATCATATTTGATACATACAGTTTCTGAAATGTTTTGCGTCTGACACCTTTTGCATGATTTAAAGGTAAAAACTTTGCTCAAAATTCTATAGTACACAATCAGATATACCTGATAACAGAGGGCAGAAGACTACACAAAAAATAATCTTGACTTATCGCATAGTAATAANCAGTGGGCCGGGTCTTCTTTGTTCTTGTTTTGGAGGGAATCCTTTGTTCTCCCTTGTGGAGAAGAGAAGGGGGATGGGTTCCAGGTGACTAACAAGGGGGGGATGGTTTCAGATGGCACACCCCACTGATTTAGCTCCATTTTGGCAATATATCCCAACACTTAAATTTATGAAGAAGAAAAATGGTATTAAATTATAAACTTTTGTAAATGACCATAAACTCAATGTAAACCCCTAGCTATAATTATTTTATGTTTATTTTATTTATTTGTTTATTTATTTATATGTTTGTTTCCCTTGGTTTATTTTTATTTATTTTTTACATTCTACGTTTAATTTTTTTAAAGTTATAATGTCACTATCGGCTGTGTATCTGTGTTTGATGTTTGAATTACTCTGTATTGTTACACGGAATTGCCAATAACGCCAAAAAAAACAAAAAAAAAACATGATAGACGCAGCTGTTATCGCGAGTCCTTCCATATAACAATGACCTCGTATGTGATTGGAGGAGCCTGACGAGCCTTCAGAAGAACTTTATCTCTAGTTCCTTTGTTTGGATTTTGCTGGTACGTGATCAATGGCTGGATGATGTCTCGCGTTCAACTCGCCTTCAACTCCTCTTGGACGCGATCCACAACTTTCAGCCAGTCTGCAGACTGACGAGAAGAAACTGCTCATTGCTATCAGTGGACTGTCTCGTCAGCTTACTCAACATACTGCCGAAATGAATGAGCGGCTCACTCAACTGGAGAATTCGGTACACTCCAGGTTGCTGTCCATAGAGGACAAGATGGCGGCTCTGCAGACGAACAACTGTGCGGGAGAGACAAAATCAAAGAAGAGAAGCTAGCGGTAAATATATGTTCGATTACTGCTAGCTAAGCTAAAAGCAGCCTAGCTAGCTAAGCTAAAAGCAGCCTAGCTAGCTAAACTAAAAACAGCCTAGCTAGCTAAGCTAAAAACAGCCTAGCCTAAAACTACGGCTAATAGTAGCTTTGCAAGAACAAGCTTTATTAAAGTGTATTTTTTGTGATTCACAGGAAGCAGTACGCCGTCTTCACAAATCGGAGACAAATTACAGGTGCTATGAACCGGAGCAAGGATAAGATTTAAAGAATATGCTTTCATTCTGCGGTAAAAGGAAATAGATGCGGATAGATACTGATCATAACTGCAAATTTTTTTTCACAGACTAATCTTGCCTCATAATGAGGCGACATTGTGTGTAAGTGACTTGTTTTACAGTTCTCTCCTTCGTTGTTACTGTGACTTGCGTTTGATTTTTATTCATACCACTCTCATTTAATTGTTTTCCAGCTGCCTTTAAGACGTATTATGAGACGGTACGCAGGAGCTTCAGATATACACAGCCAGAGAACACGTTGCGGGCGGAAGCTGCCAAGCATTCAGCTCGGAGTCGAGCTAGAGGAAAGAGGGTAAGACTTTATTTGGTGACTATTTTTCAGGTGCATTGATAGATGTGTTGTGTCCATATGCAGTTCATCCCATCGCATAGTGCTGATTCATTGCTTTTTTTTACAGCTGCTGGAATCGAGGCAGAGTGTGCTAGCTGATGAGGAAGTGGAACTCTGGAAGTCCGCCACCGTCGACCTCATGTCTGACGAAGAAGATGGCGTCATTGGCGGTGTCTCTGGATGGATTGTACGGCCGCCGCCATTTCGTAGGCCGGATCTCTCTGAACTCTGTGTTAAGCTGCAGTCCCGGTTAGCGGCGATGCCGAAGTACAGGGCCGCGCACAGTAGGCGTCTGCACATCGGACCTGCCTCGGAGAGAATGCTGCCAGTTACCTCCAACCCCGAGCAGGCAAACGGACAGTTCACGGAGTTGTAATTTTTGGATACGCATGTGTGGGCAGATCCTTGCGTTGTATATAGTTGTGTTTGTTTTAATAAAGCTCTTTCTTTGCATAAACATCTTCCTGGCAAATGTTCATTTCCTGTATAAATTCATTCATGTCCTTGATGGGAGACTAATGAGAGTGTAGTTGTGTAGGATAACATAAATAATATATATATATATATATATATATATATATATATATATATATATATATATATATATATATATATATATATATATATATATATATATATATATATATATATATATATATAAATATGTGTGGTTTTGCTGCCAATCACGAGCGATTTTACTTGTTTGAAAATAGTGGTTTCAGCCAATACTGAGTAGGTAAGCCAGACCTGGCCAGCCGCGCCGGTTCGCTGCATTCATATGCTAATTAGGGCCATTAGTACAGCTGATCGCTCTCCACATACGTCAGAGTCCATTTCCGACAATTTGTGGCACTGACAAACGGCCACAAGCGCGGGTTGCAAATTGTCGTTAACTGCCGAAAATGAGGGAGATCTGCGGTAGTTTATGGGGACGAAAATCTCACTTTTCATGCAGTGTGGGCTTTGCCAATGTCACGGGAGTATAAAACGAAATTTTTGTCAAGTCACCACTCCCCTCAGTGCTCGTACCTCTTTCAAGACCAACTGGTTCTGGAATGGCCAAGCAGATAAAGCATTTTCTCTTTAAAGCATCTGTTTAATTCTGCCCCTGTTCTTCAGTTGTCTGACCCTGACAAAAGCAGTCCTCGACTAAAAGGCTAAGTACTGCTGTATTCACCCTTCTTTTCCAGATGGCTTCCAGATGCCTTCTTTTCCAGATGGTTCACCTGGTTCCACTACAGAACCAGGCAACATCCTGGCCAAGGAGCTATTTCATTTGCACCTCATTTCCACAGACATCGTTTCTGACAAAGGTCCACAATTCATTGCCCAATACTGGAGGGAGTTTTGTTCTCTGCTTAGGATCTCTGTCAGCCTGTCATCTGGCTTCCACCCTCAGAGTGATGGGCAAACCAAGAAGTTGAGACCAAACTTTGCCTTCTCTGTGTGTCTGATCAAACTAGATGGGCACAAAATTGACAATATATCAAGCATGCAATCAAGGCCCAGCCTTCTAGCACCACTGTTCTTTCTCCTTTTTTTCTCTGTGTATGGATTCCAGCCACCAGTTTTCACCCTTCAAGAGAAGGAATCTAAAGGAACTTCTGTCTGATTATCAGCCTTGAGATGCCAACTATCCTGGAGAAAGGCTAGGAAAACTATTTGTTTTATGTCTGAGGTTCAATCCAAGGGTGCCAACCACCATCGCCTGCCAGTAACAGAGTACCATATGGGTTCAAGTGCATGGCTCTACACTTAGGACCTGACAGTGCGGGTGGAGAACAGGAAACTGACTCCTTGGTTCATTGGTACAATGGCTAACTCTAAAGTGGTGAACCCAGTTGATGTCTGCCTGCAGCACCCACACACAATGAATATTAATTTTGCCATCTGTCCCAGATCAAACCTTTGAAGACTTCTCAATTCCTGCCCTCCTTCAGAACCCCATCCACCTGTCCAACTCATTGCTGGTGATCCTGCCTACACTATCTGGCATATACTTATGTCCCAAAGAAGGGGTAGGGTCATCCAGTACCTTAGTAACTGGGAGGGTTACTGACCTGAGAAATGGTCCTGGATCCCTGCCAAAATTGATTTCGATAATGTGGAATCCAACCTTGAGGGAAAGGCTCTGTCATGTGTGAATGGCCCTAGTTTCCATCAAAGCTAAACAATGTTTTTTTTTTTTTTAAGCAATCGAATAGACTAAAAAGGTGAATTATAGGCTAAAAGTCCATTGAGTGAAGAGATGTTTAAAGGTTCTAATGGTTCTGTGGTTGATTGAATCTTTAGAGAAAACACAGATTTTCTACATTCAGAATTTTTTGTATTCATTACAATGGAAGATTCAACTGATCAAAAGTTGAATATTTTTAAAATGATCCAAATCTCTAAACATCAAAACCTCCAGCAGATCTGTCCTGAAGGAGCTGGACATTTCAATGTTTTTATGGTTAAAATAATATAAAAGACAAATGAAGAAGTTAAAGAGCAAAAACGTCCAGAAGCAACTAGAACCATGAAGAAGAACCAGGAGGACAATAGAGCTGAATCAACATCACACCATGAAGACATCTTGACTCACCGAGCCTCTCTGCAGTTCCTCACAGCTGGAACTAGTCTACATCGTCCATTCTCTGATGTGTCATACTTTTTCAAGTCCAACACATCCAGAACCTCCTCTGACATCTGCAGCATGTAAGCCAGAGTTGAGCACTGGATCTCTGTGAGCTTCTCCCCTGATTTCTGGAATTGTTTGATCTCCTGATAAACTGAGAGGTCCTCCATCTCCAGGCGGCAATGGAAGATGTTGATGCTTCTATCAGGAGAGACATCAACAGCATTCATCTCCTTCAGATTATTGATGGTTCTCTGGATGGTTCCTGGACTAAGTTTCATTTGACCTAGCAGACATCCTAAGAGGCTCTTGTTGGACTGCACAGGGAGGCCATGAAGGAAGCGGGCAAACAGGTCCAGGTGGCCATTTTTACTCCTGAAGGATTTCCTCATGATTCTCTTCAGGAAATCTTCCTGAGATGAGCATATGTAGAAAACACCAAATAAGTTCCTAAGAACTTTTGTGTTTCTGCTGATGAAGCAATGGAGTATGTAGACTGCAGCCAGAAACTCCTGGAAGCTCAGATGAACAAAGCAGTAGACTGAGGTGTTGTCCATCCCTCTCTCCTCTTTAAAGATCTCAGTGAACACTCCTGAGAACCATGAAGCATCTTTGATGTCGATGCCACACTTTTCCAGCTCTGGTTTATAGAAGATTAGGTTTCCTTCCAGCAGCTGCTCAAAGGCCAATTTTCCCAGACACAGAACCATCCTTCTGATGTCTGCATCTTTTCCAGCTCCTCCACAGTAGTTTTCTTCCATCTTTTTTATCTGAAGCATCAGGAAGCGGATGTACATGCCAGTCAGGGTCTTTGGCAGCTCTCCTCCTTCTCTGGTCTCCAATAAACCCTCGAGCACATCAGCAGTGATCCAGCAGAAGACAGGAATGTGACACATAATGAAGAGACTTTTTAATCTTTTAATGTGGGAGATGATCCTGCTGGCCTTCTCTTCATTTCTCAACCTCTTCCTGAAGTACTCCTCCTTCTGTGGGTCAGTGAACCCTCTGACCTCTGTCACCATGCCAATAGATTCAGGAGGGATCTGATTGGCTGCAGCAGGTCGTGTGGTTATCCAGAGGAGAGCTGACGGAAATAGTTCCCCCCTGATGAGGTTAGTCAGCAAGACATCCACTGAGGTGGACTCTGTAACATCAGTCAGGATCTTATTTTGGTGAAAAGAAAGTCTACTCTCGTCCAGACCATCCAAGATGAACAGAACCTGGAAATCTTCAAAGCTGTGGATCCCTGCATCTCTGATTGGTTTAAAGTGTTTATGAATCAGTTCCACCAAGCTTAACTTTTCCTCTTTCAAAACATTCAGCTGTCTAAAGGTGAGTGGAAATATGAACTGGATGTTCTGGTTGGTTCTGCCTTCAGCCCAGTCCAGAGTGAACTTCTGTGTTAAGACTGTTTTCCCGATGCCAGCCACACCCATCGTCATCACGGTTCGGATCCGATCCCTTCCTCCAGGTGGATTGAAGATGTCTTTGAGTCTGATTGTTCTTCTTGGTCTTTTTTTTTGCCAGGATGCTGTTTCAATCCTTCTGACCTCATGTTCATCATTGATCTCTTTAGTACTTCCCTCTGTGATGTAAAGCTCTGTGTAGATCTCATTCAATAAAGTTTTCTCTCCAGGTTTAGCAACACCTTCATAGACACATTCAAGCTTCTTCTTTAGAGAACATTTAAGGTCACGTTGACACCGACTATCAGCATCTGAATGAAGAGACAAAGACAGAGCAGACTTAAAAAGAATAAGAACTATTTTTGACATTTGCTGTTAGGTCGTTGTATTTCTATGGAAGATACCTTTTTTTAAACACAAGTGTGAAAGCTGAGAGGTATAACCTGCATCTAACAAGGGTTCTGATGTACAAAGAGCAATTGCAGCTGTCAAAATGAAAGATTAAACTAGAAGGAATCATGAAGCTTAAAGCATATAAAGTTCAGACGTCTAAAACACACATGCTTAACCAAATCCAAATTAGATGTCGGGGCCCTGTATTTCTGCTAACACTTTGGATTATGGCAAATACCAGCCAAATGATCAGGTCATTTTCACCAACTACAATATATATGCAAATCAATTAAAGTTACAAAATTCAAAATAATTTACAGTAAAAGTGTCATGTGGATCATACTCCTCGAATACAACTTAGACTTTAGGCTTAGACAGATTAATTTTATTTTATATATTTTATATTTAATTTATTCATTTAATTTAACTTATTATATTTATTAATTACAACAATGTGGAAAATTACCATTTAGTAAAGTCAGTTTTGATAAATAATAAATATAATTTTACAAAGCAAATAATTAAATCAAAATTTAGATATTAAGCATATTCTTAAATAATGAAAAAAAAAATCCTGAAATCAGGTAGAAAATCGAAGTAAGTTAAAAGTGGAGTAATTAGCTCTTAAATCTCCATACATTTCTGTAACTATATCCAGAAGCTCTACTTAAAGAAAAAGTGTGGTCAGCAAATAATAACCAATGGGTAATCATTAATACCTAAAGCTTCACTGTGATTGAATGAATTTAGCGTTAATCAGTAAAAAATAAAAGCAATATTTTTTGAAGTAATCACTATATTTTTGCCTGAATATAGTAACACTTCACTCCTGACATCTTACGGCAGGAACGTCACAGTGACGTAGGCCTAGCGCCATTCCCCCTGCTTTACAAGCAAAGTCAATGGAAACTAATAGACACTCCTGCAATAAACAGCAATTATGTAAGATTTCAGGAGGACTTCACCATTGAAATTAACATAGTGGTCCTCCAAAAGTGCTAGAGGAGCCATGCGATTGGGTAACAGTATGAAAAAAAAGCATAGTCGTGGATTTCTGTCCCACTGATCACCACAAATCCACCCAGGATTCTAACCAACTTTCCCCACTCAATGTTGCACCCACTGAGAAGCCCAGTCTGGTAACTGGCAGCTTCATAGTCAGGAACATGGCATTAGAGGATCATAGTCAAATGTTTGTCGGGGGCCAGAATGGGCAACATCAAATCCTACCTGAATCTGCTGGTTAAGTAAAATGTTGAATACAGTAAGATTTTTATTTACACTGGTGGTAATAACACCCGGTTACTCTGATCAGAGGTCACTAAAATTAGTGTTGTTTCGATGTATAAGTTTGCCAAAACAATGCCGGACTCCATAATTTTCTCTGGTCCCCTCCCTGATCTGCCAGAGACGAGATGTTTAGCTGCATGTTGTCATTCAACTGCTGGTTGTCTAGGTGGTGTCCTGAAAACAATGTGGGCTACATTAATTATTGGCCATTCCTTTGGGGAAAGCCTGGTCTGATTTGGAGAGATGGCATCCATTCCGCTGTGGATGGTGCAGCTCTTCTTTCTAAGAATCTGGTGGAATTATTAGTCCTCCAAACATTGACAAGCCAGGGGTCAGTGGTGTCAAAAGTACACACATTTGTTACTTAAGTAGAAGTATAGATACTGCAGTCTAAAAACACTCTGGTAAAAGTTGAAGTATCAACTTGACCTCTTTATTCTAGTAAAAGTGAAAAAGTTTGTGCTCCAAAAACTACTTAAAGTACAAAAGTATAAAGTAACCTTTAACACAGGGACTCCCAGAATTCTGATCCTCTTAGCACTCCCACTGGCCATCCATTTGACGGGTGACATTTTTTCCAATGGAACACATGAGTAGTGATGATGTCATCAACTGAGATGGTTCTAGTGTGCAATATAAACCCATTGTGGATATTGTTATATATTTTTTTTCAAAGGCTGTATTTTATGCTATTATTATTTGTATTCTAAATGTATATTAAAAATAAATCCGTAGAGTAAGACTGTTTTACTACACATGTTCAACGTTTGAAATTATAATTTTATTTACAGAAATTGATTGATTCCTCTAAACATTTCCAACACACCACCTTTTTACATTTATGAAAAACGTAATATAAGCAATTTTTTGCAGTGCATAATCACCTGGCGCTGATTGCTGTGCCTCGCCAACGCTGCCCTACTGCGGGGGAGGGGCTTATAACCTGCAGTTTGCCCCCAACTGTTTTACCAATTAAAGAATAGAATCTCTGCGTAAAAAAGTGACATTCAAACAGCCCCTGAACAAAACCAATGCATTTATAGCTGATATTTCCAGGAGATCATAAATTACAACCACAGGCCACCTTCGTGTTGGAGCTTTTACAGAATAGTTTCTTATCCTCTGGTCCGACACATCCACCCTGGTTTGGCTTTTGGGCTGCTAAGTGTGGGCAGTGCTTGAAAAAAAGTTTTACTCTAAAAGCCATTTTTCCGTATTATCCAAAGAGTTATAGCTAGAATGTTGGTTGCTAGGCAACAGTACAGAATGTCAATCACCGTGGGAAGAATTTACAATGCAACTAACAAAATGATGGCTGTGGTAGGTCGAGGTAAAATTAACGATATTTATATTTTACATTTTAATTTTATTAAAAATTTTATGTGAAAATGAAGGAAATAAAGAAACAGAAAAAGTCCGTTAACATGAGCAACATAAGATTAATCTCAAATAAAGTTCTTTCCCTTTAAAATCTCAGAACCGTCAAAATGACGGCCTTGGGAGTGAAAAATTCTTTGAGATAGGGCCAAGGATGAGGAAGGTCTTGTTGGTCTCCATCTCCTGATAGCCAGTGATGGGCAGTAGCGCCGCTACATGTAGCGAAGCTATTAGTTTAACTACATTTTCCAGTAGCTTGACCGTAGCGTCACTGCTTTATTTATAAAGTAACTTTCCTGTAGCGACGTTATTGCTTTGATCAAGTAGCGACGTAGCGTCCACAAACGCTACAAAATCCAGGGCATAACTAAGAAATGAAACCAGGTTTTCTATTTTGAAACAACAATCAGCCACAAGCTACTGTAAATAGCAGTTTCAGCTGACGCTCTTATAAGTGACGTAGTAGCACAGGCACACTCAGTAGGGTTAAACAAGCGCACCCTTTCCGAGTCTGTCGTTCTATTGGCTGGAATGGTTGCTAGGCGACGATCCAACTGCAGTCCGAGAGAGCAAAAAAAAATCCGCAAGCAGAGCCTATGGGTTTGCGAGCGTATCTGAGACTCGTGCAGAGCGCGGATTGTGCGCGAAGAGAAGGAGGCAAGCGAGAGGAGAAAATATCTGTGCAAGAAGCATTAAATCTGAGAGAAGAAACAAAGAGAGAAGAGAAAATATTTGAGAGAGAGCCCATGTTTTGAGTGTGAGCATTATAAGTTTTGAGTGCAAGAAGATGAAATTCTTTTCTCAAATTGAAATGATGTGCTCTTGCATTATGGCAGGATAATTCTCCCATATGTGCCACTAAGATACTCTAATTAGAGAGCAGTAGTGAAACTTCGATATTGTATTTTCATGGCCTAGTTTACCTGACAGGATGTTTACATAAATCTGTTTTTAGGCTTTGCACAGACAAGATTTTTTTATTTATGTAGGAACAGCTCTACCGTATATAAAATAAATAAATAAATAAATGCTCAATAAATAAATAAATAAATAAGCATTCAATGAATTGCCCCCAAAAACACAATGAATAAATATGTAGGTAGAAATTAAAGTAGCCTATATGGTGAGATATAAATATATGTACCACTTAATTAGCTTCTTTATTTTTTCACCTTTTTTGTAAACAGTTTCATTTGTTACTTGAATCGACTGTTTAATTGAGGTCTGAAGAAGTTTTCTCTAAGGGAGACCCTAAAGAAATAAGATGCCTTTTGTAGGGTTTTGTTTTCCCTAGACATGTCCATTGAATGCAAACTCACAGCCATGTCTCGATGTGTAGAACAATACACAATACCTTTAATTTGGTTCTAATAACTTCAGATTGTTTACTAGTTTGTCTATTAGTAATTACTTCAGTTTTTATTTTAATATGCTGATCATAAAGCAATGTTTACACTGTGTTATGTCATTGGCTGATCTTTAATAAATGTTTTAACTAGTGTGTCAGACTCATTTTGAATTGATATTAGGTTGGTACAACGTTAAGTAGCTTCTGATGTAGTTAAGCTACTTTTAACACATTAGTGTAACTTAGCTTGCTATAATTCTTTAGGTGGTAGCTTTGGTGTAGTGACGCTTAATTTATTGTTGAGTAACTGATAGCTTAGCTCACTACAATGGACAAGTAGCTTGCCCAACACTGCTGATAGCTATCGCCTGTGTCCGACCTTTTAGACATTTCAAAATCTTTTTCTGAATCCGACATTGTAGCATGGCATAGACAACTCGCTTTTTTACAGTTTCAATAACACTTGCTTGCTTCTGATGATTTCCTTTATTGTCAGCACAAATGTGATGAATAGCTAATCGATGAGTGTGTTATATGACTCATCCAATGACACTTGTTGTCACTACATGAGGATGGCACCAATGATCTGCATTAGATAGTGCACATTATGTGAAATAAATATTTATAAACCTTAAACTGAAGCCAAGAGCAACAAGCAACGTTTTAAAATGTTTGGATACCTGAAAAGTGTATTTAAGTACAGTTACAATCTATTTGTAATTTGTCACTTGAAACCTCTGCCAGGGTGCAAGCAGGATGCAGAGTCGCAGTTTAACACACCTCCCTGAAGCTTCTCTACTGTTACCCACTAATTACTCAATCCAGACAGTGTCTTGCCCAAGACCAAAATCAAATTAATCAGAAAAGAATTCCAAAAGGAGTAAGTCCTGATAATCTAATAACAATAACCCCAATTGGGAAAAAAAATGTTTATTGTTGCTTGTTATTGACTAAATTTGTGATAATTACATTGATTTATGTTGCCTTACAGAAACTTTGCAGAATAAATGAAGCAACTCCTTATAGTTATTTAAATTTTCACATACCCAGAAATTCTGGGCAAGGAGAAAGAATAGCAACAATCTTTCAGTCTGACTTACTGATTGCTCCAAAGACGGTTAATGATTGCAACTCTTATGAACATTTAACCCTAGTTTCCCATATCCAAATTGCAAAGCCACAAGACATCTCCTCTTTTTGACTCTGTATCATCCACCAGATCCTTACTCTGAATTTTTAGATGAGTTTTAAAAATTCCCTTCTGATTTGGTATTGAATACATACAGGGTCATCATAGAGGGGGATTTTAAAATCCATGCAGATAATAAATGTGATATATTAAGTGCAGCCTTTGATGCTATCTAAGATAAGATTGGTTTTGTTCAAAATGTGAATAGTCCCACACATTCTCATCTTCATACTGTGGAACTTGTGCTGTCTTGTGTCATTGAACATGAAGAAATAACAATATCGCCTGGTTTATACTCAGAAAGCAGCATATTTCTATTCATTAATAGAGGAGAATAAGAATAATCCTAGATATGTTTTTAATACAGTTGCCAAACTCACCTGGAGCTATAGCTCTGTTGAACCGTCCATTCCACCTGCTCTTAGCAGCAATGATTTTATGGGATTCTTTATAAATAAGATTGATCTTTATTAAAATTAAGATCATTCGCACCTCTCCAAGTTTCCTCTAAAACACCTCTATGATTGGTTTATCTCTGGAAGGTGAGGCAGCATCTAAAGCCGGGCATAAACTGAGATTTAATCAATCGTTGCATGCAGCTACTGCTAACACTGTACGACTAAATCGCAAGGCTTAGTCGTTCAGTGTGAGTTTACAGCTCAAGATTTATGTTCGGCCCAACACTCTGATGCGATCTACCTGCTCACACTGTGCGTCTAAAAACCACGTCTGTCTCGCCTATCCAGAAGCCAAACAAATAGAAGGGGAATATTAAGCTGACTAGAGTGAAACATGCTGACTTGGCAATTTGTGCAATTTTGTGCTGAAAGCCCTAAAAAGAAAAGGCGACAACATATTTGGACAAAGACATGGCTGAGCAAAGATGGCTTCTACGGTCTGTCAATTTTTACAGAAAGAATTCCATTTCAATCATTGCACCCCCACCATGCTTCTGTTTTTACATCTGAGAGGAAGAAGAAAAAGAAAGAATCCTTGTTTGCGCATGCCCACTGAGCGATTTCTCGATGACGGTCAAGTAGTATCAAGAAAATCAAACATGTTTGATGTTCTCCTGACCTCGCCATTCCTGATCGGGAGGTGGTCGTGAGAGGCTGATCGCCCCTCAGTACCCCCTGTACACTATATAACTCACAACACACGATCAGGCTAAAAGTCGGCCCGATTGAAAAATTCTCGCACGACTGGAAAATCGTGTAAGCCTTGCTTAAGGTGGCTATAGAATCTGAATGGGGGTTTAGACAGCTTTGATCCAGTTGAACTTTTAGAGTCAGTAAAACTATTGTCTTCATCTTAGGCTTCAATTTTTATGTTAGAGCCTGACCCAACATGACTGCACCTGTAGGGAGCGGCTTGATACAGCTCTCGACAACTACACAAAATAGGCCGCTTAGAACGCCACAGATTAGACATTGATCCTGCATCTATGACAGCCAGTGTAAAGATGATAGAAATGGACATTGTTATTAAAGTTACAATTGAATGATCTAGAGATCGGTAATCTGTTGGTTTTCTTCTTCTTAGTTAAAAAGGTTAATAAGGTAAAAAATAAAACTGTATGAAGAATGCTTTTCTATTCAGTGTTTTGTGTTGGGAAGTAACAATGCTGTTTGCTGTTTTATTAAGTTTAACTCTCTCTTATTGTAAGTTTTAAGTTTGGATCAAGTTATTTGTTTTCGATTGCTAATGCCTCGCCTAGCTTGCGTTTGGATGATCTAGAGATTGGTAATCCATTGGTTTTCTTCTTAGTTAAAAAGGTTAATAAGATAAAACTAAAACTGTATGTAGAATGCTTTTTTTATTCAGTGTTCTTTTGTGTTGGGAAGTAACAATGCTGTTTGCTGTTTTATTAAGTTTAACTCTCTCTTGCTGTAAGTTTTGAATTCGGCTCGAATTATCTGTTTTCGATTGCTAATGCCTCGCCTGGCCTGTGTTTGGAACGTGTGGCTCTCGTTCGTCCATTACAACATTGGATTTGACTGAGCTACATCATGTCCATGTTGTATTTCTATTTTCCACTTTTACAGGTAAGACTGAGGGTTGTTTTATGTTAAGTTTATGAAGGCACTTATATTGTTTCGGTAATACGGAGAGTAAACATTGAATCATTAAAACTGTCTGTGCACTTTGTAGGCTGAACATGATGCTAACTGTGTGCTAACTGCTTCATGCTAACTGTGTCGGGCGTAATGCTAAGGGGTGGATCAAATTATATGTGGTTGCCATTTTTCTCCCATTGTGTTTGTTTATTTAGGAAGAACGCCATAAAAGGGCTGTTTAAGAATATTGTTTACACAATATGTTGTAAAAGAGAAATTACATTTGTAACAATGTGAACACATGTTTTGCTCTCTTGTTTGTCCATTACAACATTGGATTTGACTGACCTGCATCGTGTCCGTGTTGTATTTCTATTTTCCCCTTTTACAGGGGTGTAACACCAGTGCCTGCTGGAATTCAGTCATAAAATTTTATTTCTGGCCTGTTAAATACAGCCACTCTTGACTGTTTAAAAAGCTGCACAGTGCTACCAATGGATGAAATAAATGCTCAGGGACCAGGCCACACCAAAGTGAGGGCCAGAGGATGCGAAGTGCAAGATGACAAAAGAGGGGCTGCAGAGGCAGGCTAACGGCAAAGCTAAAAAGGAATCCCCACAGGCCACCAATTCCATCAATCCTACTCTGCAATGTCTGCACACTGGATAACAAAACTGACTATCTCCTACTTGAACTCTCTTCAAAAAATAGTTTAGCAACTGCAGTGCCATCATTATGACTGCGTCATGGCTTCATTCATCCACACCAGATAATGCTCTTAGCCGGAGAGACTCACATTAAACTGCATTGATAGAAACAGCAAACTCAGTGGTAAGACTAGAGGAGGGGGGCTCTGTGTTTACATAAACAACAACTTGTGTAAAACTGCTAGATCGATAGCCAGTGAGTTTCTGACTTTTAACTGCACTGTTAGCATTGCCTCTGTTTATTTCCCCTCCAGCACTAATGCAAAAGAGGCCATGATGACTCTATACCAGGCTATCTCTGAGCTTCAATCTGCACACACTTCATCATTGCTGGGGATTTTAATCAGGCTAACTTGAAGACTGTGCTCCCTTATTTTTACCAACATGTGGACATTGCAACTCAGGGTCAGAAAACTCTAGACCTGTTTTATTCCAACATAAAAGTTGGATTCAGCGCAGCCCTCTGCCCTCGTCTAGGGTAATCAGATCACTGATCTGTCATGTTGATTCCTGTATAGAGGCCCCAACTAATCAGGGCTAAACCAACAGTAAACCACGTCAGTATGTGGACTGAGGGGGCAATGGAGAAACTCCATGCTTTGACTGGAACATGTTCAAAGCTGCAGCAACCTATGACAGCAAGATAAATATGGATGAGTATAACATGACACTGTCAGCCTACAAATGCATTGAGGATGTCAGCACCAAAAAAAAAAAAAAAAACACCATCAGCCGGGCCAACCAACGACCCTGGTTTGGAAATTGCTAAAAGCATTAAACTCAGCCTCCAGGTCTAGTGACAGAGAGGCACTGAGGACCACACTTGCCAACTTGAACTGTGCACCATGAAAATGTGGCAAGGCACATAGGTGATCAAAACCAAGCCTGTGATAATCAGGTCCCATCCCAGGTGGGTAAAGGCAAAACAACTTGGGGTCAGAACACTCTAGACCTGCTTTATTTCAACATAAAAGTTTTATTCAGAGCAACCCCCGGCATCCGCCTCGGGTCATCAGATCACCTATCTGTCATGCTGATTCCTGCATACAGACCCCAACTAATCAGGGCTAAACCAACAGTAAAGCAGGCCAGTGTGTGGATGGAGGGGGCCATGGAGAAACTCCAGGACTGTTTTGAATGCTCTGACTGGAACATCTTTAAAAGCTGCAGCAACCTAAACCAGCAAGACAAATAATGATGAATATGCCATGACTATGTCAGCCTACATCAACAAATACATTGAATACATCAGCACCACAAAAAACATTATTGCACGGGGCGACCAACGATCCTGGATGAATGAGGAAGTTTTGGGAATGGCTAAAAGCACGGAACTCAAGCCTTCTAGTCTGGTGACAGAGAGGCACGGACAACAATGCTTCAAACTCGACAGGGTAATTTTGGTGATGCAGTGGTTCGGAGCTTTGGACATTTGGCACGACTCAATGTATTCAATATGGCTCAAGCGCCGGTTCATGTCCCTGTTCTACTTGTATTATACGTTAGAATCAACTCTTGCTTTTTGATATTCAGAGTTTTTGGATCATCCTTTAAGGGAGCAAACATCAAGGAAGTGTTCCTAAGTGTGGAAATATTTAGATTTTAAGCCAACTAATAAGTGAATGTAGAGTTAATGTGCTTATTAGAAAGCTTAAATACTATGTATGCTTTCCAGTAGTATAACATTTCTAGTATCATGTTTTGCAAGTGGTGAAGTTCTTAGTAATGCCAAATACATTACAGGTAACATGAACAACGTAATAACAGGCTGTCATCTTGGCTTTGTAGGTGTTACAGGTGCAATAGTGGAGGTGCAGCATTACTTATCTGCTTCTCCTCTTCATTGAGCAGAGGACCTGCTGCAAAATAGGATAAACAAGCATATTTTCCCTCTGAATGAATATTTTTGTTAGCTGGGGAAATTGTTTCAAAAAAGAAAAAAAACAACCTTTGAGCCCTGCCACTGAGCAAAGCAAAAAAAAAAAGAATAAAAATGAATAACACAAGCAACCTCTTTATTACACCAAGCACATGTCAAAAAAAAAAAAACACTCAGTACACCAAGCACACAGAACATGAATGGCAAAATGTTCACGCTGTTTATTAATTTTTGTTTCACAGGAAAATTACTCAGAATTTTCAATGAGGTACTAAATACACATATACAACACATGCATAATTGTTATTATATACAATTATATCAGCGAGTGAGGTAGGTAATAATTTTGACGGATGGTTGACCAATCCTGCCTAGTCATGTCAGAACTCTGTTTTATAAAATGTATCATAAGATAAAATGTTACATCAGCATAAATTAGCAATTTTTTAGGTTGTTTGTGTAGTTTAGATCCGTTTATGCTTAATCTAATAATGTGAATTTGTCCAGTTTTCATCAATTTCAGGAAACTTTATTTATTTAGCGCATTTGAAGGCAACAGTATAATACATACAAAATTACAAGTAAATACTTAGAGAAATGTACTTTTCAGTGTGAGAGGTATAATTAAGTAAATAATTAAAATCAAGTTTTTTACAAAAAAAACAATAGCATCAATTACAAATAAATGTTTTGTTAGATCCTTAATACGTTTTAGATAAGTCAGTCAAAAGCCACTCTAAAATATGTTTTTAATCATTATTTAAAGTAACTTTGTTTTTCTTCAATTTTACAGTGTCAACTTATATGTAGTTTCTAGCTTCAGCTCCTGCCCAAACTTGACAAACAGCTGATTATCACCAAGAAGGACGCGAGGCACAATTCAAATCCTTTTCCATCATGTTTAATTTGTTTAGATTTGTCAGAGAATCTGGGGTTGGGATTAAGGTTTAAAACCTTTCTAAACAAATTGACAAACATAAATTAAATTAGTTCAAAACAAAAAATTTTAAATCAAACATTTTCACTTTGGCTAAGCAAATTATAAACTGAACATTACCAGGCCACAAGCCATATTCCAATATCTTCCAACTTCTCTTTTTAATAAACAATACTTTAATACCTAACTTAAATTTCTTCTTACCAGTTCTGTATTTGGTGATTGGACCATGAGAGGAAACCTGCTTGGCTGAGAGCCAGTCTCTTCCTTTGTCTGTCAAAACTGCCACACAGGTGGTTGCAGGTGTTTTACTCACAGAAAGGCCTATGCAGGAAGTCCCAACCCCTAACACAAGTTCACTTCTCTTTTTTCCTACGATTCCTCTTTTTGACATGAAATACGGCTTATTTTAGTTTTATTGAAGATCCAGGCAGTAAACCAAATTTAAAGATACAGGGGTTGTCCTCCCTTTTCTTAAAAGACAGCAAGCTATACATGGCATGGATTAGTTACATAAATAAGACAATAAATTAGTTCATAGTTTAAATTAGTCTAAGGAAATCCATGTTAAAAAGCAGCTGAAAAGAGTTTGGGTTTATAATAGATCAGAGTTAGACATCTCGTTTTTGGCAGAGCTATAAGTTAAATACGCAAGGTAGTGAGTGATCTAAATCAAAATATCTTTAACGTATTTTTTCTCAGGAAAATCCAGTTTCAGCAGTTAAGCTACAGACATTTTTAATATTGAAGTTGAAATGTTCTACACACTTCTTCCTTGGGAGATATTTGTCTTTTTACAAAATCAAATACAAAATACAAATGCAAGAAAGAAATCAAAACCAGATTTTTGAAAAAAGGTTCTTAAAAGAATGCAAGAAAAGCAAGCCTTGTGTGGAGAACTTTTTTTCATGTTGTTCGCTGGCTGTCTAGCTTCACATGGTCACGTGTTGTGAGGACAGCACAGTAAAAAGACGACATACACAGCGGGTTTAAGCATGCAGAGCAACCTTAATCACCATGAGTCTTCACTCAGGAAATAATTATCTGAAAGACTGCCTTGCTGATTGGCTACAAGAAGCAACTGGTGGTGATCGACAACCAGAAGTTGCCACTCAACAAGCTCCAACTCAGCAGCCGTTTCAACCATTGGACGCCATGTTGCAGGTCTCCAGAGCACCCATAAGAAGGTCTCAATGGACATCCTCATCATCAACAGGTTTCTCAGCCGCACAGGCCTACGCCAAAGCTCAAACAGTGCAAGCTCAACTAGCCCATACCAAACAGGAAGCCAAAATGATGAAACAAAGATCCGAACTGGACATTCCACAGGAAACCAATCCTATCACAATGAACATTAAAACAAACCCACCCTCCGGAAACAGAATGACAAAGCAGGAGCCAATTGTAAATACATGTGAATGCACAGGGCGTTGTTGTAAAGAGTGTGTCTGCGTAATGCCCAGATGAAAATCCTTTTCTTTTCTGTTTTCCTTTAAAGAAGATTTACAAAGAGGAACCAAAACTGCATAAATATATTAAAAAATAAATAGAGGTGTTGGTTGTTCTTGGTGAAATTTGACAAGCATTTATTTTGCATTTACAGGTGAGAAACAAAATACAGTAGGCTCTGCAATAAAAAGAGTATTATGGAAACGTGTGCACTTACCTGATTGAACAGAAGAAGAAGGCAAACCCAGTTCACGTGATAGTGTAGGATCGATGAGCTGAAGACGTTGGATCATCTTTCTGCTGGCCTCCTGTCCTTTCTTCATCACATCATCTATAGTGCAGCGGGCCTTGTTTGCTGTGGCTGCGTTCTCTTCAAGTATTCCCTGTTTCTCCAAAGTATTAAAAACACGATCTGTTCGAAGGCCATCAAGTAGCTGAGTCAGGACTTCTAAAGAAATCCTCTTTACAAGCTCAGATCGAACATCAAATAGCTTTTTAACTGCAGAGAGAAATCGGAAACAGGTCTTATTTAAACTGAATGGAGAGAAAAAATGTGATTAAGAGCACAAAATCCTGTTGCCCCACACAGAGATTCAGTAAGTAATTACCTATTTGTTGATGACTTACAGGCAAATAAAGTTTGTTTACAATCAGCTACTTAATCAATCTCATTGCTTGTCATTGTTAAAGAAACTGATAAAACCAAGTTTCAGGTAAGAAAGGGGTGATTTGCACTATTAAGGCCCTGATAATTTACCCCAATCCTGCTGGACTTCCTGCTGCCCCTCCTCTGAACGTCTCTCCATCTTTTCTCTGAAAATAATGAAACAAATATTATTTCAGTTTGTTTCTTTTTCTTTTTTTTCCTTTATAAAAATTGTATCTTTATTAATCATTGAGTTGGAGAGTGGGTCACAAATACAGGCTGTCATTGATAATGTCCCATGCAACCAATAATTCAATTTAATTCAGTTTATTTATATACAGGTAGCGCTAAATTCACAACACATGTCATCTCAAGGCACTTTACAGTTCAACCAGATCATACAGTCAAATTGATACAAAGTTTTCTATCTAAGGAAAAACAGTTGATTGCATCGACTCATTGACTCAAATACAATCCCTCAAATTAAGCATGCTTGTAGCGACAGTGGAGAGGAAAAACTCCCTCTTAACAGGAAGAAACCTCCAGCAGAACCAGGCTCAGTGTGAGCGACCATCTGCTGAGGCTGACTGGGGTTCAAGAAGACAGAAGCAGAGACACAAAAAGCAGCTGTAAAAGGCGGCCCCGTCCAGGAAACACACAGCCAGGCAGACGAGCTCCGAGCCAGCACCCATGACAGAGGACGAAGAGAGCACATCCACTCAGTCACGGTCAGAGAAACAGGACCACACTGGAAAACAGGCCGATCTCCAACATCTATAAACAAGGGTGTTGATGGAAGCAGCACAGCTGATGTTTCTTTCCAGGATGTCTTCAAAGCCCAACAGGAACAGACGAGGCAAAGCTACTCCTAGGCAGAGATGGGGACTCGAGTTTGTGAC
>NW_015152173.1:45962-47894 GCF_000732505.1 Cyprinodon variegatus
TCTACATGCCTAAATGCACTGAGTTGCCGCCATGTGATTGGCTGCTTAGAAATTAAGTGTTAACGAGCAGTTGGACAGGTGTACCTAATAAATTGGCCGGTGAGTGTATATTTTAATCAGTTTCTGTTTTCATTCCAATCCAAACCAATTTATTTCTAAGATATATTTAGTATCTTATATTTAAGATACATTATAGGCTAGCCTGGGCTATCACGAGTTCATTATTGGTGTGGCTTCGCTCTCTCCCTCCCCTGACTCTTTTCTTACTCTTTCTAAAACATCCTCTCCTCTGTCCTGCTCTCTGTGTGAGATGTCCAGTTAGTCCTCTGCCTCGTTCAGTGGTAATGTAATGTAATATAGTATTTTTTTTTTTGAAAGTGAGGGTGTCAGAGTTATAATCCTGGTTTCGAGCTGTTGAACATCCAGGAACTGATCTAGGCCTAATTATTAACTTCCCGGAGCCACCAAGACCAAGGACACTTCCAGTTAGTGGTCCTCCAAAAATTTCTAAGCAGCCAGGCAATGGGTAATTATATGCCAAAAGCATAGCTCTAGATCTTTGCCCACTGGTCACCACCAATCCTTCCATGTTTCTAACCAATTTTCCCTATAGTGACACACCAAATGGGAGCCCCATTCTGGTCATTGGCAGCTCCATAGAACTGTGGCATTAAAGACACCAGGGACCATAGTCAAATGTTTGCCGGGGACAAGAATGGGCGACATCAATTCCTACCTGAAACTGCTTGCTACAGATAAAGCTACAAAAAAGCAGCAAGAGCAGCAAAAATGTGCATGCTGCTTCATTTTTGATGCTTGTACAAGTTTAGTTCTTATGTGCAAGTTTAGTTCTGCGCAGCTGAAGCAGCAAAGCAGACATCCCAAGTTCCGGGAGATTGTCATTCACCATTTGCCATTGAACTTCTAGCTAAAGAAAAAACACGTAATTATGTAGCTAACATTTGGAAGAAGAATGTTTTCAGGATGACTAATTACGCATTGTGACAAACACCAGATACAGCATTGGGACTTGATCAACAGCCGATACCGCACCCTGACATCACAAACCAGTAGGTGGCAGTAGTGTTCTTTGACAAACATTGATGCCAACAGTAAACACATTCAAATGAAATTACTCTTAATTAAAAAGACATCATTTTTTGAACAGTATGTTACTACCAGGGAATAACTACCAGGGAATTTGGAAAACTACCCAAAGTAGTCAGGTGGTACTGCTCAGTAGAGAGGCCCTGTACATCATTATCATTACAGCTCCTCCTTCAATGAAGCTTTGTGGAAATTGCCCCTCCTCTACTGGACACAAGCCTAGTGTTAGGGTTCCAGTTTGTGGGGATTGGTTTTGTTCTCTCTCAGTTCCTCCGTGCATCCACCAGATGGTGCCATTGTTCTCTGCTGGTCTGGAGGGCTTTGTGTTCTTCTCTACCTCTCACACCTGCAGCTTATTTGGTCATCACTTCCGGAGGAGTATTTAAGCAGCAGAATGTCTTCACTTCCTCGCTTCCTCGGTACTCTAGCCCCTCAGAGTTTTGCTGAGTCATTTTAGTTTCTTTTGAGTTCTCAAGCTTTAACCAAGTTTCTCTTTGTGATTCTCCGCCAGGATATCTACGGATCCACTGGATGAGCCAGGTCCTTCTAGCCTTGGAAGGAACGCTCTTGTCACACTAAGAAAAGGAGTCAGTACTCCTTATCTGAACGCCGTTCATGTCAGGAACAAAGTGACAGTCTGCTCCGCGAAGTACACTTCGCTGCAGCAAACAGAAAGGGGCGGGGACGGACCACTGTCAGTCTCATACCTTATATGGAAATGGGACCATTTCATTCCGGAACTGACGGGGGCGCTAGTGACACTATTTCCTGTACCGACCGTTTCATAATAATTATAATAATAATAATAACGTATTTTATTTGACA
>NW_015152173.1:50503-53961 GCF_000732505.1 Cyprinodon variegatus
ACCACAACCATTTCCGGGTCCAGTTCCTCCTCCGAGGTCACCAGCAGTGACGTCATCAGAGTTCCGCCCAAGTCTACCAGAAAGATTTTCTGGAAACATGAAAGATTGCAAAGGATTTTTATTTCAGTGTCGTTTGATTTTCATGAACTCCCCTGGTAGCTTTCCCACGGACTACAAGAAGATAACTTTTATTCTCTCGCAGCTAACTGGAAGAGCCTTGGAATGGGCTCAGGCCAGATTTGCCTCAGACGATAGCTTAAACTGCTATTTCTCTGACTTCATCTCAGAATTCAACCAGGTATTCAACCAAGAAACTGACCAAACAATTGATTCCAGAGCTCTTTTTTATCTCAAACAGGGAGATTCTTCGGTGGCTGAATTTTCAATTAACTTCCGGGTTAAAGCGGCAGCTTCCGGATGGAACCAAAGCGCCCTGAAAGGAGCCTTTTTCATGGCATTAAACGAGCAGATTAAAGATGAACTCGCAACCCTCGACGAACCTGCTACCCTCGAAGATTTAATTCGCCTCTCCATCAGATTAGACAATAGAATTCGAGCCAGAAACAGTTCTAAGAAGCAGAATACATTTTCTTCTGCCTCACATAACGAGACTGTTTGTTCTTCCCCTACAGAGCAGTTGCCCACTCAGAGGTCTAAGCCCCAGTCTCTACCATTGCCTGTTCAGGCCTCTCATTCGGGGAAAAGGGATGTCGAACCCATGCAGGTTGGACACACTAGGCTCACTCCAGAGGAAAGACAGAGGCGTTTTCTAAGCAAACTATGTATCTACTGTGGTGATAGTGGACACTTCATCGCCTCCTGCCTGGCTAAATCAAAAGCCGGGGCCCGCCAGAGGATCTGAGGAGTCTGGCGGGCCAAATAAACACAAAGAAATCTCCTCGACTGTTACTGCCTGCCACGCTTTACTGTGATAATCAAAGCCTCTCTTTCTCCGCTTTTGTCTACTCAGGCTGTGAACGTAACCTAATCGACTCTAACCTCGTCCAGCAACTCCAGATTAAAACCATTCCTCTCTCTCAACCCCTCAGTGTATCCGCTATAGACGGAAAAAGACTCCATCGAGTTACCCACCAAACCCAGCCCCTCGAGCTACTTCTGTCAGGTAACCACCGAGAGACTATAACATTCTTTGTTTTTCCCTCTGCATGTTCCCCGCTGGTTCTCGGGTATGAATGGTTGGAGAAGCATAATCCTCACATTAACTGGACTAAACGTCACCTGGAATCATGGTCCACTACGTGCCACGAGACATGCCTTCGTTCTGCTGCCCCCGTGGTGGGGTCTCCTAGAGGTGGGGGGGAGATGGACTCTCCTGACCTTTCTTCAGTTCCCCCCGAGTACCATGACCTAGCCCCTGTCTTCAGTAAGGTCAGTGCGACGTCCCTACCTCCACACAGACCGTACGATTGCGCTATTGAACTTTTACCTGGTGCTCCTCTTCCTAGCAGCCCGAAAGAGAAACAATGGAAAAATACATCAACGAATCATTAGCTGCTGGAATAATTCGTCCTTCATCCTCTCCATTGGGCGCCGGTTTCTTCTTCGTGGGNTGACATATCATTGAAGAAATTATTTTAGGATCGATGTCCTGCTCATAATCAAGCGTGTTATGATTCGTGTACGTGAAAGTTTGTAGCGTGGAGGAAATCCCACCCAATCCATCGCATGCGTTTGACGCTATAACTCGCTTCTGCTCCTCAAATGAGTGATGGTGGATCATTTTGGTGTATTCCCCTGCCACAGTATCATTACATTTGTCCATGTCCATAAAGGTTTCAGCCATAGCCAGGTGTAGTGTGCGCGCACGGCTCGATTAGCAGCAGACTTAGCCCGCACACAGCCAGCATATCCATTCATATCCATTCAAAAGAAGGAACTGCGTTACCTTGTTGTCCAGTCCGTTGACTTCACATGTACTTATCCAAATCCGACATCTCACGGACGACGAGCACTTTCGCATCCTCAGGCGAGCCCAGAAGTTTCACAAACACTTTACAATCTCTCACCCACGTCACTTGGATCTTGTTTTGCTTCCTCAGGTAGCGCGCCTTCCCTGTGATATCCACATTTTTCTTAATCAGATGGTCATTTACGTAAACATTGGTCCCACAAAGTTTTCATCCTTGTTGCATCAAGTCTTTTATGTTTTCTGTTCGCAAAGCGCAGTATAATTGACGGCTTGTCACTTTGATTTCTGCGCGGAAGGGGGTGGCACCCTTCAATCCAGTTTTCATCAATGGAGATTTCCTTACTATCAAAGAAGCGCAGCACTTGTTGCTCCAGTGATATTAACTCCGCGTCAGACAAATCTTCGCCAGATGCCCCAGCCGTGGCTCTGGCGTAGGATCGATGTCGTGATTCCAAGCCGGTTATGATAACGTCATTGACGCGAGAGTACTGCTCCATATCAGTTACTCTAGTCTCCAGCATTTTGATTTTGGCATCCTTTTCTGCATTTTGCTTTTTTAACTCCCGAATCTCGCCCCTGAAGTTCATAATGGTGCTCTGTTGTTTTGATATTTTTGCAATTTCCTCAGAAAGAAAGTATAGGGACTGTTTGATTTCAAACATTTCCAATGCGTTCTGCTCATCTGTCCCTTCACACCTCTCAGCAGCCATTTTGTCAATGTTGAATTTCTATTGAACTGGTCACAAGGTAGTGGAAGCATTTCCTGCTGCAGAAAGAGCCAAAGATCTGAAAGACTTGGATGACATACCCCTGCAAAGGAGTTTAGGGGGGCTTTGGAGTCTCAAAAATGACTGTTTCACTTTTCCTGCCACAACTGATAAAAGGCCATTCATCAGAAGAGGTGTCTTGGCCACTGTTAACACTTTATATGACCCATTAGGTTTTGTTTCACCCATCACAATGCAGGGAAAAGCTCTTCTCTGTGACCTACCCATAGAGCAAAAAGACTGGGATGAACCAATTCCTGCAGAAGGAGAAGAGGAATGGGACAAATGGAGAAATTCTTTGAAAGATCTGGAGAAGCTACAAATACCAAGGTGCTACTTTTCATTCTCCCAGTCCATAGCTGCAAGGAGAGAACTATGCATATTTTCAGATGCCTCCACCATGACCATAGGAGCAGTGGCATACCTGAGAGCTCTCGACAATGAAGGTCAGTGGCACATAGGTTTCATCATTGGCAAGTCCAAAGTTGCCCCTCGACCCGCTCACACAGTTCCTAGGTTAGAATTATGCACAGCAGTGTTAGCTGTAGAAATGTACAAACTCATTAGAGATGAGATGAGCATTGAATATTTTACTGTATTATTTTGGTGACATTAAAGGAGGGTGTAGATCCAAGACGGTGGAACACAGCACCTGTTGGGAGCTGGGGAAGATACCATCCTTCTCCAGCAGAGTCCGCTGTGGATCCTCTGAGGGAGCCTCCTGCGCAGCTGCAGCTCGTCAACATCATCAGAGGATCCTA
>NW_015152173.1:56737-58227 GCF_000732505.1 Cyprinodon variegatus
GTTTGTGCTCGAGGGCGGCCAGGTAAAACCATCAGAGGACAAAATAAAGGCAGTTTTGGACTGGCCAGTTCCTGAGAACCGAAAACAGCTTCAGAGGTTTTTAGGATTCGCCAACTTCTATCGCCGGTTCATAAGGAATTATAGTCAAACCGCCCTTCCATTAACCTCACTAACTTCCACCAAGCGATCTTTTCAGTGGACCCCCGAGGCTCAAACAGCTTTTGAAAGACTAAAATCCTTGTTTTCCAGAGCACCTATTCTCATCCAACCAGATCCAACGAAACAGTTCATCCTTGAGGTGGATGCCTCAGACTCCGGGGTTGGAGCGGTTCTCTCTCAAAGGTTCGACTCAGATCAAAGAATTCATCCGTGTGCCTTTTTCTCCCGTAGGCTTTCTCCAGCCGAACAGAACTATGACGTGGGTGACCGAGAACTCCTGGCTATAAAGCTGGCATTGGAAGAATGGAGGCATTGGCTGGAGGGAGCTGAGCATCCGGTTCTCGTCTGGACAGACCATAAGAACCTGGCTTACATCCAGTCAACAAAGCAGGCTAATCCTCGCCAGTCCAGGTGGTCAATCTTCTTCTCTCGATTCAACTTAATCATCTCCTACAGGCCCGGATCCAAGAACGTGAAGCCCGATTCTCTCTCTCGTCTCTACTCCGTCGATCATCCAGAGACACCTGAACCTGTCCTTCCACCTTCATGTACCATTGGTGTGAAATTGGGAAATAACGGATCTTATCAACTCCGCCCTTGCCACTGAACCAGATCCAGGTACCGGTCCGCCTAACCGATCCTATGTTCCTTCATCTGTCAGGTCCCGTCTGATCCAGTGGATGCATGCCGCCAAATTCACCGCTCATCCAGGAGTGAGTAGAACAGTTGCTCTCATCTCCAGGCGCTTCTGGTGGCCCTCACTCCACAGGGACGTAAAGGAGTATGTGCTGGCTTGTCCCACATGTGCCCGCAACAAAGCCTCACACCAACCTCCTTCAGGCCTGCTTCAACCACTTCCTGTTCCCTCGCGCCCATGGTCCCATATTGCCATCGATTTTGTCACCGGCCTCCCAGTCTCCCGAGGTATGTCCACTATACTCACTATAGTTGACCGTTTTTCGAAGTCCTGCCACCTTGTTCCCCTCAGAAAGCTTCCCACAGCCTTCCAGACCGCTCAACTCCTCATCAAACATGTTTTCCGGCTTCATGGTATCCCCCAGGAGATCCTCTCGGATAGAGGACCTCAATTCATATCCCAGGTATGGAAAGCTTTCTGCTCTGCGCTCGGCTGTAAACCTTCTCTCACATCAGGTTACCATCCCCAATCGAATGGTCAGACCGAGCGCATGAATCAACAACTGGAATCCACCCTCCGCTGTCTCACATCAAGTAACCCCGTGGACTGGAGCCAGTTCCTTCCTTGGATTGAATACGCCCACAACTCCCTCCGCTCTGCATCCACTGGACAGTCCCCATTCCAGGTCAGTCTC
>NW_015152173.1:58712-60523 GCF_000732505.1 Cyprinodon variegatus
AAGCCTAGATCCTAGAGTAATCTCTATGTCTCTGAATCCAGGTTGGATCCTAATCTCTCTCTCTGTGTTTCCAGGAAACCTGTATCTCCTCAGTGAAAGCTCTGGAAGAGCAAACCTGCCGAGCCGACCCTCTGAGCCAAACCCTGAAGATCCACTGAGATTCACCAAGCAGCTCTGGACTAGAGCTGAAGAACCACACCCAAGGTCTGATCAAGCTAGACGTGAGACGCTGAAGCAGCTAGCGGATTCTGCTAACAAACTCCGCCCCAGAACCAACAGTGACTCTCCCAAGAGAACCTCTAGAACCCTCAAGGTACAAATCTGAACTCACTTGGAAACCTAATCCTGTCAGCAGTCAATAACCGCTCTGTCTCTCACGCAGACTCCGGTGAAACCAGAACCCAGGCCCGAACCAGTCATCCGTACATTCTGTGTGTTGTGCCTTCAATAAACTGTTAAACTTTTCATCCCTGTGTCCGTTAAGTGGTGTTCTGCATTCTTGGGTCTCTATCTGAGAACCCATCATGACAGCACCAAGCAGTTTTGGAAATAAGCTGATTGCTATCTTTCACGTTGTGTTTCAGACAAGATTTGTTCGTAAGTACCGTTTATTTGATAAAACAACAGTTTTTTCGCTTTATGTAACTGGTGTGAATAATTGTACACTGGAGTTATTTATGGAAAATGCTTTATTTAACTTGCAGCAAGAGTGAATGAATTTTTAATGTTTATTGCAAATATGAAGCTTTGTATGTTACAGTTTACAATGGATAAAGTGATGGCAGTGGTCAGAGATCACTCTTTAATAAACAAGTAAAAAGAGAAAGAAGTTTGGTTATTGAAGCGTCGTCTGGCTGTCTAGCCTGCTGAAAAATTGGGAAATTTCAGGGCGAGGACAGCACAACATATATTGTTGTATTGATTTTATTATGGGCAATTGTAATTATTACCAATAGGTGGCGCCCGATGACTATAGAATGTAGGAACGTGTATTATCCAGCACACAGTGTAGAAGAAGACCGGATGTTCCATTGGCAAGTTGTATTAACAGTTCCTCTCAGAGTACGCTACCTGTATGGTTGGAAAGTATCACCTTACATAAAATACAAACTAGGCATCAGTATTAGTGTGGTTAATTTATTAGAAGTTACCACATATTTTTGGCGACAAGGTAAACGAGTTTGTTTTCGTGTTTGTTTTGTTGCTAACTTTAGCTAGTCAAGTGCTATAGCTAGCTAGAGACGAGGATCTCCCTCCCCTCGGCAGGTCAGACCACAACCTGGTCTTGATGACCCCGAAGTATGTCCCACTTGTGAAAAGGCAGCCGGTGCACACCAGGGTGGTGAGGAAGTGGATACCAGAGGCTGCTGAGGCACTGCAGGACTGCTTCGAGTACACAGACTGGGACGTGTTATGTGAGCCATATGGGGAGGACATCGATGGGATGACCAACTGCTTTACGGATTACATCAGATTCTGCGAGGACACCACCTTGCCAGCCAGGACAGTCCAGTGCTTCCCTAACAACAAGCCCTGGATTTCCAGTGACCTGAAGGAACTTCTGAACAAAAAGAAGAAGGCTTTCAGGTCTGGAGACAGAGAGGAGCTGAGGAGAGTGCAGCACGAACTCAGGGACATGCTGAGGATGTGCAAGGACAATTATAGGAGGAAGCTGGAGGCCAAACTCCAACAAAACAGTGTGAGGGACGTGTGGGCTGGAATGAAGTACATCACGGGGATGAAGGGGAAGGACAGGCAGACACCTGGGAGCCTGGATAGAGCGAACCAGTTCAACCAGTTTTTCCACAGGT
>NW_015152173.1:60722-61874 GCF_000732505.1 Cyprinodon variegatus
TTGAGATATCAAAAAAGTACTCCAGAGTGTTGTTCAGCATGGGGGTGAGTAGAAAATGAAGGCTAATCATGTTTTGGGTGTACTATTCCTTTATAAAGGGTTAATTGCTGCTTCCTGTGGATGAATGTATCATTAATTATGCCATAACTCAACTAAGCTAAACAGCTACTGTGTACTTATAGAAGGAATTGACAAATGGATGACAGGGAGACCGGTGACAAAATCAATGGCTATGTGGGACCATGGACGCGAGGGAACAGGAAGTGGTTGAAGCAGGCCTGAAGGATGAAAGCCATTTTTAATAAGATAAAGCAGTGATGTAGTTCAGCATGGGTTTTATATTTGAGAAACAAAGTTTATCTTGAAAAATTTAGAACAGTCATATTTGATTTTCAACCAATAAAGAGCAGTTAGAATGTGTTAAAAAATGACAATGTATGTCCAAGAGGTAGATAAAAATATTTGGTAGAAGAAAATAAAAAAAAAAGATTTTCCTAGTGAAAAATCAATAACCTTTTAGATACTAGATTCTTAATGTTTCCAGTGGTGCTTAGGTCTACCTGTGAGTGGACTAAATGCCCAACTCCACTACTTCCTGAACTTTTTCTTCCTCTCTTTCATTACCGGACAGGCTGATTAATCCAGGTGAGTCTGGCCAATGTCGTCAGGGTAACTGAAGTCAGAAACAACTGCATTAATCAGTCTGTCCGGTAACAAAATATGGCCGATTGATAGCTAATCGGGAGGGTGATATCTGTAATTTTTGGAAAAAAAAGTAGCTGTTTGTAGGCAGTTGTTTGCTCTGTGACTTGTGGAAGAGCTGCTTCATCCACTCTCTGGGGTCTCTGGGCCGAGCTGCTCCTGCAGAACTAAGAGAGAGCAACAGCTTGGTGCTATGGCGCCTCAGACACAGGCATTAGTTAACCTTCAATCAGAATGTTGCCCAACTGCCTGCGGGGATATTCAGGTGCTGTATTTAATTTAGATATTATACTGAATAAATCCCCTTTACACCAGGATAAACCCTGTTATTAACTAACATTCCACAACGTTAGAGATACAGAGAAAAGCATGTTTGAACATCAATTTTTGCACAGTCACTACAGACCAAGGTTCCTTAATTCTGCTCCTTGAGATTAAGTGTCCTGCACC
>NW_015152173.1:63418-65504 GCF_000732505.1 Cyprinodon variegatus
ATGTCGTCACAGTCATCCATCATCTCATACATCTGACCACCGAAGTTCTCCCTCTCATAGATCCTCATCCTGTAGGCTCCACTATACTGTTTGGAGGGAAATGTACACAATTAACGCGATTGTATAAGTAGACAAATATATTCATGATACAAGTTTTCTCTTCATACCCACCAAGGGGATTTGACAGCAAGACTTAATCCCGCCATTCAAACCCATCGTACTCATGTGATCACCAAATTCTCCTCTTCTAACGAAATATTGGTTTCCCGTGAAGTTGGGGCGGTCGTAGACCATGAAGAATCCATACTCCACCCTGAAGGAGTTACATCTGCTCAGGTGGGAGGATATATTGTCACAGTCGCCATTGCTCTCATAGGAGCGACCCTGACAGTTCTTGTCCTCATAGAAGGTGATCTGTGAAAAAAAGGCAAAGTTGTTGCAACATGAATTAACAAACCTTTACTCTAAACTATTGGGCATTAAATAAATCAACTTGTGGAGCTTACCTTGCCCTTGCTCATGTCGGACATGGCACTTTTTTTGGGTGACATGCTGCTTTTTCTTCAGTTAACGCTGCACTGCTGTCCTATCTGATTTAACCCTTGTTTTTATACTTGACCATACCCTATAGCCTCAGTGGGCCCCCTTTGTTTAAATCCCTGACCTAGCAATATGTTAGTTCTTTACTAACCTCTGGTGCTGTAGATTAATCACATGGGTGGTGCCTTCGAAGACTTAGAAATACATTGTTAAGCTCAAACAAAGTCTGTTTTCCTAAGCTATAACTTTAGGGTCTCTGATTGGGTGAAGGCAGAGGCATGAAATAATGTGAAAGTTTATATTTGCTGTAGTTCATTAGTGGTTGGTTATCCACGTCAACAGTTGTAGATAATTCCTGTTTTGACAAACAATCTCACAAACAGAAAGTTTGCAAGAAGATTTAGATTTAAAGCTACAGTGTGTAATGATCTGATGTTCAATGAGTCTTGATTTCTTATTAAGCTTTGTAATACCTTTCATTATATTGCCTTATTATATAACCTTGGTGCCTTAGCTTTGGTCTTCTCCAGATATTAATCTACAGCAACCAGTAATCAGAGACACAAGTTTAAATATTCCCAGCTTAAGTTACTAGGTATCAGATCTTCTGTTGTTTTGGCCTAACTTAAACTTGATTTAT
The DNA here is from genome assembly GCF_000732505.1 of Cyprinodon variegatus. Lineage (NCBI taxonomy): Eukaryota > Metazoa > Chordata > Actinopteri > Cyprinodontiformes > Cyprinodontidae > Cyprinodon > Cyprinodon variegatus. Next base: position 64,599 of record NW_015152173.1, read on the forward strand.
ACTTGACGTGGTCTGTGGAGCCAAATTATGTCATTTGCTGATACAACTCTGCACCGCGCACCTGGGAAAATTTGTATGCACCCTAATCCGCATGAACATTGGAGAGGATGAGCGAGCAACAGTTCCTTAATGGCAAGGGATCACAAATATAAACATCTAGAGATTCTGTGATTTAGCTCATACATATCACCACTAATCAACAGATTGTGGAAAAGCAACCTAAAGAGAGATGGCTCTTGGACTGCATGAAGAGGATTTGAAAAAGTTGTAAAAGGTTTTTTTTTTTTTTTTTTACTTTCTTGTGTGGTTAGTATGGTGTTGTCAGCTTGCAGCTTGTGCTGAACACATCACCCCCCGTAGCCAGTGTTCTGTCAGAGGAGCATCACAACAACTGCAGGATTTATCCTCTATGATGCCGTTCCTCCATTATGGCCGGTGTTCTGTCAGATTAGCATACCCCATCAGGCCAGCATACCTATAATCAATATGCATGTGCAAGACAGGTTTGCATTTATCCCATTAGTTTTGTACAAAAAAAACCAAAACAATTTTAGGTCAGATCACCATATGCTTCAAAAAACACCAAAAACTAAGCAATTAAATAGTTTTATAAATGGCTAAAGGGATACACACCCATTCAGCTAATTTAAAGTGTATTTTTCATGCAAAACTAAAGGGATAAACTAAAGAGATAGACTAAAGCATGGGTCTTCAACGTTTTCCAGGACAAGGACCCCCAAACTGATGGCGAGATGGAGCGGGGACCCCCTAATTATATATATTGAATGAAATTGTGTTACCGTATATCAAACTGGTTCTATAGTCACTCTATTACAGATGGAGTAATGTAGTTAAAGTAATTTCTTCCTGGAATTATTAAAGTATTTCTGATTCCTTGTTGATGGG
>NW_015152173.1:68009-69341 GCF_000732505.1 Cyprinodon variegatus
GGAATGAAAGCCTGCTATGAGCATTGATAAAATGAACGGGTTCTGTTTAAAGGTTGAGCTCTGTGCAATTTGGCAACCTTCAGATGTTCCCACTCACCAAGAAATTGCATGATTACAACACTGCTGCAATGTGCGATGGCACACATTCGAGGAGAAGTAGTCAATTTATTTCTCTTCAGCAAAGAATTATTTGACTGGATTAGGTACCCAAACAGCTCAGTCTCCATTGCTGGAAAGACATAAGATTAAAGGAGCAAAAGGAACTAATTGAACTGAAACAAACTGTGGTTTAAACCTAAACTTTGCTGATCTTCCTTTGGAAATTTTTGGGTTATCTGTTGCCAAGGACTTCCCAATTCTGGACAACAAAGATAATCAGACATTGCTCCCATTTTCAACCACAAATCTCCTCAAGCTTGACTGCGATAAAAGCTAAAAACAGACAGGGACAGAGAACTGCTGAGAAAGAGTTTTGTGTGTCTTTTCCCCATTCCTGCCAGGATATGCCTTTTGTGTTCATTGACACAGACCCCGGTTTCACAATAAGTGAGCCTAAATACATTTAGAAACTGTAGCATTAACCTGAATTGGGCAAACCACCACCGGCCAAAGTGGATTTTCTAAATGTAAAAAATGTTCCACAGCTCAAAAAAGGTCGAAATTCACCGCCCTACAGAGTCAGTAGGCCCCTATTGTTAAAATCCATGTCCCAGCAACATGGTACAGAGCCCTTCACCAATACATGTTGCTCTAGTGTAATCACATGACGGGGCCCTCAAAGACTTTGGTATTATATCCTTTGTGAAGCTAAAACAAAGCCATTTATCCTTAGTCTTAACTTTGGGCTTCCGGCTGTAGTAGAGGCAGTTAAATAGAAGAATGTGCATATCTACAGCTCCCGCTGTTCATAACTGATGGGTTTCCAAAGTCAGCAGTCTACTGGGGACACATGCCATGTTCAGAAATACTTTCAGAAGTGAAACTTTAACAAATATTTGAATACATCATGTGCATCTCTGAAGAGTTTAGGGGAAAAAAGGCTTCTCCACACCCATGGCTGAGATGCATAATCCTTAACATAAATTAATGTTCTCTTGATTTTCTTGTATTTCTAATTTCCTCAGTATTAACTGGCCATTAAAAGAAAAATACAATTTTATCCATGCAGAATCACTAGAAGGCCAGCAGCTATGAGCAGCAGTCTGTAAAGAGAGGCAGGGAACACTATGGTCAGCTTGTCAGGTTAATGCGGGATCCATATAGAGACACAAACAACAACCAGGATTCACAGACAGTGGCGGCTGGTGAAAAATATTTTTGGTGGGGCTGATA
>NW_015152173.1:73161-74513 GCF_000732505.1 Cyprinodon variegatus
TTCTAACAGAAACGCATATTACTATTATGGAAATTTGGATGACAATCCATTTAACAGTGCATTGGTCTATTCCACAAGACTTCATGTAAATGTCTTAGTTTTGAAAAGTTAATATAGGAATGAAATCTAAAAATTCCCTTGGGCTTTTCAGCAGGACCCCACCATAGATCCTCCGCCATCTTGTGTTGAGGTCAATTGGTCTTTGTCCAGCACAAAAGTAGGCATAATGATTTTGTCCCACTTTCAGGAAATATAATAGTTTTATATGTTTGTTATATTCTTTGTGATAGTTTCTTTATTAAAAGACAGAGACACGTGCTTAGTTTGTGTTTACTTTTAATTTTATTTCGTTTTTTTTCCAAAGATTTTACATCATATCCGTGATCCTCCTCATGCTCCTGAACCTCATGCCTCCGTATCCCATCTCCCTGAAGCTCCTGTACTCTCCGGGCCTCAGATACATCATCCTGCCTCTGAAGTAGGGCTGCTCGTACATCATCCAGTAACCATCCATCACGTGGCAGGACATGCAGTCGGACATGTGGTAGCGACCCATGATGTCGTCACAGTCATCCATCATCTCATACATCTGACCACCGAAGTTCTCCCTCTCATAGATCCTCATCCTGTAGGATCCACTATACTGTTTGGAAGGAAACAATCAGTACAATATGGAATGACTTGACAGGTATGATATTCATTATCAAAGGTTTTTCTTTAGACCTACCAGGGGGATTTGACAGCAAGACCTAATTCCACCACTCAATCCCATCGTACTCATGTGGTCGCCAAATTCTCCCCTTCTGACGAAATACTGGTTTCCAGTGAAGTTGGGGCGGTCGTAGACCATGAAAAATCCATACTCAACCCTGAAAGAGTTGCAACGGCTCAAGAAGGAAGACAGGTTGTTACAGTCGCCACTGCTCTCGTAGGAGCGACCCTGAAAGTTCTTGTCCTCGTAGAAGATGATCTAAACAGAGGCAAAGTTATTACAACATGAAACATTTACTCTAACATATCTAAAACTAATTACATTTATATTAGTAAATATCCTAAAGCTTACCTTGCCCTTGCTCATGTCAGACATCGACATTTTTCTGGTTGAGATGTTTCCCCCTCTTCAGTTGTAGCTGCACTGCTGTCCTTTGTGATTTAACCCTTGTTTTTATACCTGACCATACCCTGTGGAGTCACTGGGCCCCCATTGTTTAAATCCCTGACCTAGCAACATGTTATAGAATTCTTTACCAACCTTTGGTGGTGAAGTGCAATCACATGAATGGCCCCTTGAAGACTTTTAAAAACACATGGTTTGTCAAGCCTAAGCAAAGTCTATTTCACTAAGTCATATT
>NW_015152173.1:77882-78768 GCF_000732505.1 Cyprinodon variegatus
TTTATTCCCACTGATCACAGCAAATATAGCTGCAAGGCAGAGAAAGGATAGTGAAGCTCCGCCCAACACGCATCAGACACACTTTTGCACCGCGCAGCCAGAGCAGCAAAGCTGCTTCAGCAACGCGACAGAACTAACTGGTACAAGCAGCAAAAATGAAGCAGCAGACGCGATTTTGCTGCTCTGGCTGCGTATGGTGTGAACATCGTATAAAGTTCAAATATTCCATATATACTGCAAGATGAGAGCTTTGATTTACCCTACTTTTCCAAACCACATACAAAATTGAAGATCTGGGAGTCGCTACACTGCCCAACATTATACCATCTAAATCACCACATAATTCCATTATGTTTGACATTTTTCATACACACCCACCATCAGTCACTTGCTCAGAAGAACATATTACTTCATTGGATTTACCATAATTACAGTCAATGACAGAGACCCAGTATACCCCATAACAACTTCTTACTGAGGAACTAATCATTACTTAAGTACTACCTGACTCTTTTACACTATTTATGTGTACCCTTATGTATGTGTTTCATCATCATCTTCATCATCATCAACCTCAACATTATTTATAAAGCACTTTAACAACAGTCAACGCAGAAACAAAGTACTGCACATCAAAAATTTCCATGTAACTAGGCAGTAGTCCCATAATAGATCTGGGATAGGTGTTCCCCAGGAAGTATTGGTTAACTACGCATTAATTAATATAATTAATAATAATAATAATAATACAGTGGGGCAAAAAAGTATCTAGTCAGCCACCAATAGTGCAAGTTCTCCCACTCAAAAAGATGAGAGAGGCCGGTAATTTGCTCAATAACAAAAGTTCATCTCAATACTTTGTTATATACCCTTTGTTGGCAATGAC
>NW_015152173.1:80096-83573 GCF_000732505.1 Cyprinodon variegatus
CCGGCCTCTCTCATCTTTTTGAGTGGGAGAACTTGCACTATTGGTGGCTGACTAAATACTTTTTTGCCCCCCTGTATATTAATTTTTTAAATTGATATTTTGATTATAGCTACTTCAAAAGCCTATGTTTAATATTCCTTTATTGATCTAATAATCTAATTTGGTGCAGGAAATGAGGTGGAATACGTCCATGAGTAAGCTGGCTGGAACTGGATGTCTAAGGCTTAGATGAAGACAATAATCTCAAAAGAGTCCAAACACATTTGAGATATTTACCACCTATGCTACTTAACTTTCTAGGCATGAATCAAACATACTTAGTTATCCCAAGGATCTTATTTTTAATAGAATTAGTCTTATTTATAAGGAATCCCATAAACTCATTACCGCTAAGAGCTGGTAGAATTGACGGTTCAACAGACTTCTGGCTCTGTGGGAGCTCGCCAGCTATTTTAAAAAGACATCTAGGGTTATTCCTATTTTCTTCTATTAATGAGACATAATACACAGCTTTTGTATAATAATAAGGATTCCTGTAGAGTGGGGACATTTTTTCTTCAGTTTACTGGCATTATGCTTCAAATTTCTCAGGTTTAAGTTAAACCAGGGAGCCAGCTTTCTATCAAAAAAGTTCTTCTTTTTAAAAAGGGGCTACACTGTATGAAGTGAGCTTGCCCAAAGTCATTTCTGGAGACTTTAGAAGATTCTTTACTACAGCACAGCTAATTCTTGTTATTGTATTATGTAACATCCAGGTTAAAACCTTAAGTACAGCCATCCTTTAGAAATTCCTAGTCTAAAGCAAAGTACAGAGAGGAGGCACCGCTTCACCAAAATCATCAATTTGTGGAGGAGAATAAATTGAATGGCTGCCCTCTGTAGTATTGTTACAGATACAGGGGGGTAAAAAAAAAGGTCAAGATTTTTCAATTGTAATCATGTATTTTCTCATACTGATCTGCTCAGGTGAAACCTTCTTTTGGGGGAGGAGAACTAGCTTAAATTATGAAAAGGTTACTGGAAAACCATCAGATGAGACAGGGAGTTGAGGAAAAAAAAACATAGGTCAGTACAAGGTCCAAAGTATGAAGATGAGAATGCATGGGGCTGTGAACATTTTAAACAAAGCAAATCTAGTCTAAGATAGCACTAAATGCTGCGTTTAAGCTATCATCTTCTACATTGGCATGAATGTTGAAATTCTTATCTGATTTTATACCAAATCAGATAGGAAGTCTAAAAATTAAGAATAAGAACATTTAAGAGTTAGGGCCAGGTGAATGATACAAAGCTGGAACAGAGGTTTTGGTGGTGTAGACTTAATTCCGAATGGACCTGGATGACTGAGAACCTTCACCAGCATGTAGAATTAATGTTTCCGTTGTTGCAATTCCTTCACATTCAGAATTTCTGGGCATGTCAAAATTTAAATAGCTAAACAGAGTTGCCTCATTTATGCTACATAATTATTTTTCTGCAGCAGGGTTTCTGTAAGAACAAAGTAAATACATCTGATTATCACAAATTAGGCAAATAATTAATGAACTAGATTGTTGTGTTTATTAAACCAGATTTAATTGTTTGAACTTTTCCTCAACTGGAATCATGTTAATTTTCCTTTAGGAATATCGCCATGGGCAAAATGCTAGCCGTGTTTACATGTGCAAAATTTACATAGACACTGAATAAAATGATCCTATCATGACGTGTCTATACATTTGTCAAATTGTTGATCAGATTAAATAATTTAAGCATACGTGGAACTGTCTAATTTTCAAGAGACCCTTTCTGGAGAATCTGAGTTTTTTGTAACCACATCCGTGCTTTTCCGCTCATCCTCAACTTTAACTACTCTTTGAGCCTGCTCCTTACATTTCTGTTTTTAGGTTCTTCGTGTATGTCATATAATGTGCTTTTTATTTCACTATGGACCTTCGTTGCATCTTGTTTCTATTTTTTTATGGTCATTTTAATTCGGTGTGTCCATCCACACAATACATTTGGAGCCGCCTCCTCCACCAAAGAGGACCAGCAGCCAGTGAGTTAAGGTTAGTAAAGAGAAAAATGTCATGCGGGTGTTGCACATATGCGTAGAGGAGATTATTTAATCCAAATATCCAAATGGATGTGTATATGGATGCCAATCGGAATGACGCCAATCATAAAAAATATTCTTTCTGATCAGACCAAATCAGATTACAATTATTTCTTTATGTGTATCACAGCCTTATTCATTTTTATATAATCTGATATTAGTTCATTAATTTCAGGACAAAGACACATACTTAGTTATTGACACATGCTTTATTTGTTTCTTTTTTTTAAACATGTTTAGATCATGTCCATGATCCTTCTCATGCTCCTGAACCTCATGCCTCCGTATCCCATCTCCCTGAAGCTCCTGTACTGTCCAGGCCTCATATACATCATCCTTCCTCTGAAGTAGGGCTGCTCGTACATCATCCAGTGACCGTCCATCACATGGCAGGACATGCAGTCGGACATGCGGTAGCGATCCATGATGTCTTCACAGTCATCCATCATCTCATACATCTGACCACCGAAGTTCTCCCTCTCATAAATCCTCATCCTGTAGGACCCCCTGTACTGTTTGGGGGGAGAAAAAACAATTAATGTAAGATTTCATAGCTAGACAAGTATATTAAAAGCTTTGTCTTTAGACCTACCAAGGGGATTTGACAGCAAGACCTAATTCCACCACTCATGCCCATCATGCTCATATGGTCACCAAATTCTCCCCTTCTGACGAAATACTGGTTTCCCATGAAGTTGGGACGGTCGTAGATCATAAAGAATCCATACTCAACCCTGAAGGAGTGGCACCTGCTTAGGTAGGAGGACAGGTCGGCACAGTCACCACTGCTCTCATAAGAGCGACCCTGAAAGTTCTTGTCCTCATAGAAGATGATCTGTTAAACAAGAGACATAGATGTTGCAACATGAAAAGTCATACCTTTATGCTTTAATGACGCACCTTGTGTGTGAAATTGGAGCTTACCCTGCCCCTGCTCATGTCAGACATCGCCATGGTTGTTGGTGATATGCTACCCTTTCTTAATGCTGCTGTAATACTGCTCTCCTACGTTGTTTAACCCTTGTTTTTATACCTGATCATAGCCAACAAAGTCAGAGGGCCCCCATTGTTTAAATCCCTGACCAAGCAACATGATAAAGAGCCCTTTACCCACATGTATGTGCTGCAGTGTCACACATGACCGGGTCCTTGAAGACTAGAAATACATCCTTTGTCAACTTAAACAAAACCTGTTTTCACCAGTCCTAACATTGGCCTCCCGGTTAAAGTGAACGCTGTTAAAAAGAAGAATTTGTACATTTATGGCAGATAAATTTCCAAAGTCAGCAGTCTGCTAGGAATATGTAGCCTCGTGAGACCATCCTGATCTCGCGAGCTTTCAAGGTTTCACTCGCAGATCAGTCTCGAGACTCTACGTTAAA
>NW_015152173.1:84017-93229 GCF_000732505.1 Cyprinodon variegatus
CCTCAACACAAAATACCAAGCTTGCATCTCAAGTCTCAACAATACAGGTTTCTAATGAAAGAAAAACCCACAAGATACATGGAAATAAGTTGAATCTGAAAAAAGTAATAATACATAAAAAACTCAAGAACACAACAAAAAAATAAAGGCACACATCCCTTTTTAAACATGCTTCTACAAATTTAAATGAATGCAATAACAAAAAAGAAACAGTTCAGAACAAAAATTATGATACCTTAACTGAATATTTTATTGCACAACCTTATTGCAAATGATTCCTGTAACTGTCAATGAGACCCCTACACCTCTCAGCAGGTGTTTTGGCCCACTCCTCATTGGTAAACAGCTCTAGTTGGATGGACAACTGGATTTGGGTCAGGGCACAGAGAAGGTAAAGTAAGGCCATACAAGTTTATTTATAACACAATTCAGTACAAAGAAAATTCAAAGTGCTTTACATGTATTAAGCAGTATATTAGAAGGGTAATAAAAGCAGAAGAAAGCAATTAAAGCTAATGAGATTAATAGGTAAAAGATCGTTGGAATGTACAATCTTCAATTCAATTCAGCTTATTTATATATTTATAAATTATTTATTTATAAATTCACAACACATGTCATCTAATGCACTTTACAGTTCACCAGATCGTCCAGGTAAATTGATTGAACGTTTTATTATCTGAGGAAAACCAGTTGATTGCATCGACTCATTGACAAGAGTGCAATTTCTCACACTAAGCATGCTTGTAGCAACAGTGAAGAGGAAAAACTCCCTTTTAACAGGAATAAACCTCCAGCAGAACCAGGCTCAGTGTGAGCGGCCATCTGCTGAGGCCCACTGGGGTTCAAGGAGACAGAAGCAGAGATACAAAAGGCAGCTGTAAAAGGCGGCCCTGTCCAGGAAACACACAGCCAGGCAGACAAGGTCTGAGCCAACTCAATCTTAAACTAATGACATGTCAGACAAATGAATAATTAACTTGGACTTAAAGGAACCTCAAATTTCAGAACTTTATTTGTCATCTGGAATTTTATTCCAGATAGGAGGTGCATAGGAATTAAATGCTGTTTCTCTGTGTTTGGTTGTAGCTCTAGGTGTACAAGGTAGGCTTGAAATTGAAGACCTGAGTGGTGTTGGTGTTGATACATTGACAAAAAATCTGTAATGTATTTAGGTGCCGATCCATTGAGTGATTTATACTAACTATTATTTGATTTATACTAACTGAAGGATTTTAAAGTATATTCTACACACAGGCAGTGTAATTCAATTCAGTTCAGTTAATATAATGCCAATTCACTGTTGGGATCTTAAGGTCTGTCCACTTTCTCCACCAGAGGGCGTACAAGATCTCCTGGAGTCGGGGCTGATTGCACCACCTGTTCCTCATCTGCTCATCAGGAGATCCGTACTTAAGGAGGCGGAGGGCTTCACTCCAACGCCAGAGTGTTTGCCAGTAACGGTTAGCAAGCCTGAGCCAACCAGCCTNCCTTTGAACAGGAAGAAACCTCCAGCAGAACCAGGCTCAGTGTGAGCGGCCATCTGCTGAGGCCGACTGGGGTTCAAGGAGACAGAAGCAGAGACACAAAAGGCAACTGTAAAAGGTGGCCCCGTCCAGGAAACACACAGCCAGGCAGACGAGGTCTGGGCCAACTAAATCTTAAACTAATGACATGTCAGACAAATGGATTTTTAACTTTGACTTAAAGGAACTTCAACTATCAGAACTTTATTAGTCATCTGGAATTTTATTCCAGATAGGAGGTGCATAGGAATTAAATGCTGCTTCTCTATGTTTGGTTGTAGCTCTGGGTGTACAAGGTAGGCTTGAAATTGACGACCTGAGTGGTGTTGGTGTTGATACGCTGACAACAAATTTGTTATGTATTTAGGTCCATTGAGTGATTTATACTAACTTTTAAAGTATATTCTACACACAGGCAGTGTAATTCAATTCAGTGCAGTTTATATAATGCCAATTCACATCACATGTCATCTCAAGGCACTTTACAGAGACAATGGAACCAGATGATATAGTCAGTTTGGAAATTCAGAACTGGTCTGATGTGTTATATATTTTTAGTTCTAGTGAGTGATGAGAATAGGAGAACCAGTTGCAGCTGTATGATGGACTTTTTAGGCAAACCTATGACGACCTGTTGCAGTGATCCTTTCTGCTAAAGACAAATACATGATGTCAGGCTCAGAAAAGTAGGACACAGTATTTAATCATTTATTTCTCTAATAGTGATTTCTCTAATAGTCTAATAGTTAGGATCGGGCAAACAGATCAGAATGGGGACAGGCAGGCTCAGAGGTCCAGAGGCAGAACAGGTCAGGATGAGGCAATCAGTAATACAGGTATGCTAGAGAACTATCAACACAGACTTGAATAATCTGGCACTGATGACTGGTTGGAAGGCTGGTTTAATGGTGAGCTGAAGCAGGTGGATCAGATGAGTGGAAAGGAGAACTGGGTAGAGATAGGCAGGTGGATGAAATGAACAATCAGACCAGACATTAGCTCCAAGATCATGACGAAATGACAGAGATTTTCTAGCTCTTGCTTGGACATTAGTCCTTTAACCCAAAAAATGTTCTTCATGAGATAAAAGGCTGACATATTAACTGCTGTTATGTGTCTCTGACGGTTCAGGTCAGAGTCCATCATCACACAAAGATTTCAGCCATAATCAGCAGTACCTGAAGCTGTGAGCTAACTCTGAATCTCTCCTCCTTTGGTCTGAAGTTTATTAATTCAGTTTGGTTACCATTCAGTTGAAGAAAATTATGGCGCATCCACATATTCATCTGCTCTATGACAGACACTACTGACACATAAAAGTCCCAGTTCTTCAAGGAAGATTTAAACCAGTAAAGCGCTGTATCAGAGAGACCGACCAGATGCCAGATGCTCTAAAATCAATTGATCAAAAACACAATCGCTGCACTGAGGTAAAATAATAAGAATACCGTGATTGTTCCATAATCTGGATTTATATGGATGTCACTGAAAACCTTAATAATGGCTGTCTCAGTACTCTTGTTGATAGACATTAAAGCAGTTGATAATTGTTAAGTAGCCATTTAACGATATTTTTTAATAAAGGTGCCGTTGATAGGAAGGTTTAAGATGTCCAAAATGCCTCCATAAGGCATATATTCATGTTTTAAACCAAATTAGACTCTAAAACAGGAAAAACCTTCCTAATAATGGGTAAACATCAAGACAGCAGACAGAAGAGCATAGCTTCTGAAAAATCTTTTCTATACTTTTGCTGTATATTTTAAAGAATTTGGGCATTTAAACAAAGTTAATTCTAATCTGTGACAACATTGGTACTGGAGTGGCTGGGGACATACGCAGTGCTTAAGCTAATCTGTAGACAATGAAGAAGGGAAAAAGACAGAAATGAAAACTAAAATGTAAAAAAATAATGAAATTATATTATGGCACAGAATCAAATTTATGTTTTAGAACCAAAGTTTATCTTGAAGAATCTGGAATGTAATCAAATAAAGTTTTGAGATTGGATTATGTTCAATGCAATCCACAATGCAAATCCAAGATTTTAATAAAACTTTATTTGGCAAAAGAATGTCTAAAATAATTGATTTGCTGCCCCTCATGTCTGCTAGGAAATCCTGAACAAAAGGGAGATAATGAAAGTGAAATATTAAAGGTAAAACTTCCAGCATGCTAACTGCCAGAAAAAAACGTCAAAAGTAATGTTCAAAACCAAAGTCAAAACTGTTCAAATCAAGCCGCATCAATTGTGTTGAAACACTGTGTATTTATATGACACACCTTAACTTACACACAACTCTATGCAGTGCCAACAGGGATGATAGGCGGGTGCCCATCTCTGGCATTTGATGGGCGTAAGGCGGGGTACACCCTGGACAAGTTGCATGTCTGTTGCAGAGCAATGACAAAAATCTTAATAAGTGTTATGTATGTTAAAAAAGTTATATCTGTTAGAAAAAAGTATCTTCTAAACATAGATTAGCTTCCATCTTTAACTTCAAAGAATCTACAGCTGTGCATTTGCAACCGACACATCTTTAGAGGACATTAAAATTTCTGTTTAGGGAAATTTATAAAAATATAGGTAAAGATCCCAGTTTGCAAGATTTTTATGACATATTTTCAAGTAGTGCTTGCATGTCTGTGACTTAAACATTCTCGCCAAAAGTAATTCTGGTGTTTTTTTTGTTGTTTTTTTGCTGGCGGCTCAGTGATGCAGATGGTAGCACTACTGCCTTGCAGCAAGAAGATTCCAGGTTCAATTCCTGTACCGCAGTCTTTCTGCATGGAGATCGATGTTCTCCCTGAGCATGCAGGGTCCTCTCCGAGTACTCTGGCTCTCTGTCCGGAGAAGCAGAATTCCTTGTCAGTAGGCTATTAGGCAGCATTGTTGCTCTTTAAGCTACAGGTAAAGGCTAGGTGGAGGCTCTGGNCTTGAATAATCTGGCACTGATGACTGGTTGGAAGGCTGGTTTAATGGTGAGCTGAAGCAGGTGGATCAGATGAGTGGAAAGGAGAACTGGGTAGAGATAGGCAGGTGGATGAAATGAACAATCAGACCAGACATTAGCTCCAAGATCATGACGAAATGACAGAGATTTTCTAGCTCTTGCTTGGACATTAGTCCTTTAACCCAAAAAATGTTCTTCATGAGATAAAAGGCTGACATATTAACTGCTGTTATGTGTCTCTGACGGTTCAGGTCAGAGTCCATCATCACACAAAGATTTCAGCCATAATCAGCAGTACCTGAAGCTGTGAGCTAACTCTGAATCTCTCCTCCTTTGGTCTGAAGTTTATTAATTCAGTTTGGTTACCATTCAGTTGAAGAAAATTATGGCGCATCCACATATTCATCTGCTCTATGACAGACACTACTGACACATAAAAGTCCCAGTTCTTCAAGGAAGATTTAAACCAGTAAAGCGCTGTATCAGAGAGACCGACCAGATGCCAGATGCTCTAAAATCAATTGATCAAAAACACAATCGCTGCACTGAGGTAAAATAATAAGAATACCGTGATTGTTCCATAATCTGGATTTATATGGATGTCACTGAAAACCTTAATAATGGCTGTCTCAGTACTCTTGTTGATAGACATTAAAGCAGTTGATAATTGTTAAGTAGCCATTTAACGATATTTTTTAATAAAGGTGCCGTTGATAGGAAGGTTTAAGATGTCCAAAATGCCTCCATAAGGCATATATTCATGTTTTAAACCAAATTAGACTCTAAAACAGGAAAAACCTTCCTAATAATGGGTAAACATCAAGACAGCAGACAGAAGAGCATAGCTTCTGAAAAATCTTTTCTATACTTTTGCTGTATATTTTAAAGAATTTGGGCATTTAAACAAAGTTAATTCTAATCTGTGACAACATTGGTACTGGAGTGGCTGGGGACATACGCAGTGCTTAAGCTAATCTGTAGACAATGAAGAAGGGAAAAAGACAGAAATGAAAACTAAAATGTAAAAAAATAATGAAATTATATTATGGCACAGAATCAAATTTATGTTTTAGAACCAAAGTTTATCTTGAAGAATCTGGAATGTAATCAAATAAAGTTTTGAGATTGGATTATGTTCAATGCAATCCACAATGCAAATCCAAGATTTTAATAAAACTTTATTTGGCAAAAGAATGTCTAAAATAATTGATTTGCTGCCCCTCATGTCTGCTAGGAAATCCTGAACAAAAGGGAGATAATGAAAGTGAAATATTAAAGGTAAAACTTCCAGCATGCTAACTGCCAGAAAAAAACGTCAAAAGTAATGTTCAAAACCAAAGTCAAAACTGTTCAAATCAAGCCGCATCAATTGTGTTGAAACACTGTGTATTTATATGACACACCTTAACTTACACACAACTCTATGCAGTGCCAACAGGGATGATAGGCGGGTGCCCATCTCTGGCATTTGATGGGCGTAAGGCGGGGTACACCCTGGACAAGTTGCATGTCTGTTGCAGAGCAATGACAAAAATCTTAATAAGTGTTATGTATGTTAAAAAAGTTATATCTGTTAGAAAAAAGTATCTTCTAAACATAGATTAGCTTCCATCTTTAACTTCAAAGAATCTACAGCTGTGCATTTGCAACCGACACATCTTTAGAGGACATTAAAATTTCTGTTTAGGGAAATTTATAAAAATATAGGTAAAGATCCCAGTTTGCAAGATTTTTATGACATATTTTCAAGTAGTGCTTGCATGTCTGTGACTTAAACATTCTCGCCAAAAGTAATTCTGGTGTTTTTTTTGTTGTTTTTTTGCTGGCGGCTCAGTGATGCAGATGGTAGCACTACTGCCTTGCAGCAAGAATGTTCCAGGTTCAATTCCTGTACCGCAGTCTTTCTGCATGGAGATCGATCTTCTCCCTGAGCATGCAGGGTCCTCTCCGAGTACTCTGGCTCTCTGTCCGGAGAAGCAGAATTCCTTGTCAGTAGGCTATTAGGCAGCATGTTTGCTCTTTAAGCTACAGGTAAAGGCTAGGTGGAGGCTCTGGTTGCTGTTCTAAGAGGTGTAGGCTGGTTTCTGCACAGAGCTCCTCTTAGTTATAGAGAATGATGTCATTGCTGGTGGCAACATACTGTATGGCATTTGTTTACACTGAATTTATTCACAGTTATCACAGTTTGGTGAGAATAGTATGTACAGAGTGTTTCATGTGAAACAGTTCATATTAGTAATACATCGTACAATGTGATCTCACTTAATAGGAGATGGAAGAATGATAACACTACTTCTAGTGGGGCATTATCACAGTAAAGGTATTAAGGTAAGACACAGGTGCTGAGTCACAGATGTGTGAGATTGACTGTCAGAGAGGCAGCTTTGCACAAGAAGAAACTATAGAAAGAAAAAGTTACCTATCAGAGATCAATGGACTGAGCTGTACTAAAGTGAGCATTACTACACAGTAGAAATAAATGGGTCAAGGCACCCAAACAAGGTACCTGACATCCATGTATTGTTTACTCTGAACACTCATTTACCCCATTTGTTCCTCAGTAACTTGACATACAGCAGTTAAGGCAACTGGGGTGGCAGCAGGGGTGGCAAGGCTGTCATTTAGGGTGGCATTTGCCACCCCAGTAGATCTGCCTATGTTTGCCGTTTAAATGGGAAATTACTTTATTAAAAAACATGCAATTTATGTTATCTCTCTTCCTGGATATTTATTGTTAAGCCTTTTAATGTATCAGTGATGGAGCACCTTTCTAGTCAGATAGATTACTTATAATGCTTTGCACTAGAGCCATATTCACCCCATCACACTGTCAAACATGCACAAGCTCATACACTGATCAGAAGACATTTTGGGGTTAAGTGCTTTACCCAGACACACATCTACATGTGATGTTAGGAAGCTGGAATCAGACCAGTGGGTAGAAGCTGTTATACTCCATGCAGAAAGAGGATGAAAAAAGACCTTTTTGCTGTTAAAATTCAGTAGCAAGATTTTTAGTTTAAAATCAGTATTAGTATATTAACTAGCATTTTTGTTATCCGTTGTATNGTTTAAAATCAGTATTAGTATATTAACTAGCATTTTTGTTATCCGTTGTATGCTTTGTAGAATTTCTCTTTATTGATGGGACAATATTTAGTCTTTTTTAGCATTTAACAAACTTAGACATTATGAATGGATCATCTTACTTTGCACAGTCACTAGATATTATTCACATAGACTCGTTTCTTTAACTTATCATAAATGTTTATTTTAGATGTTGAAAATGAGATGGCTGTCGCCAAATGTTGATTTTAAGCTTTAATTAAGTAGTTCTGTTTATATACCAGGTGGGGATTACCTTCTAGATTTATTAAAAAACAATACAAAGCTCCAAACATTATTTGTTTATCATTAGATAATTTCCTTAAAAGTAGGACAAAGACACATTTTTAGATTTTGTTTAGTATTTATTTGTTTTTGTCAAACTTTCTAGATCATGTCCATGATCCTCCTCATGCTCATGAACCTCATGCCTCCGTATCCCATCTCCCTGAAGCTCCTGTACTCTCCGGGCCTCATATACATCATCCTGCCTCTGAAGTAGGGCTGCTCGTACATCATCCAGTGACCGTCCATCACGTGGCAGGACATGCAGTCGGACATGTGGTAGCGATCCATGATGTTTTCACAGTCATCCATCATCTCATGCATCTGACCACCAAAGTTCTCNTAGTTGGGGCGGTCGTAGACCATGAAGAATCCATACTCCACCCTGAAGGAGTGGCACCTGCTCAAATAGGAGGACAGGTCGGCACAGTCACCAGTGGTCTCATAGGAGCGACCCTGGAAGTTCCTGTCCTCATAGAAGATGATCTGTTAAACGAGAGGCATTGTGGCTGTGAGTTCAAAAAGCACAAATTTTCTCTAAAATGCATTATTTAATATATTCACACTTCTGGATTTGTGCAGCTTACCCTGCCCTTGCTCATGTCAGACATGGCCATTGTTTTAGGTCAAATGCTGCCCTTTCTGTTGCAAACACTGGACTGCTGTCTTGTCCGGTTCAGCCTTTGCTTTTATACCTGACCATACCCTACAGAGAAAGCGGGCCCCCATTGTTTAAATCCCTGAGCCAGCAGAAGGGTATAGAACCTATTAGCCCTCTTTACGGCTTCCTGTAATAACATGGCTGGGCCCTCAAAGACTTCAGAAATACATCCTTTCAGCTTAAAGTGTTTGTTTTTTCTTAACCAAGCCCTTTGCCTCCCTGTCAGAGTGAAATGAATCAAATTAAGGCATATGAGAGTCTAGCAATCCTGCTGTTCATGTCTGATGGATTACAAAAGTCAATTGTCTATTTTTATATAGAAAAGGAAATTGATAAATCTAAAAATATTAAGTAAATTGCTTAGGTGGAGGTTAGAACCCCTTTTATCAATGATGGTTCACCTACTAGAACTATTTTGGGAAAGGTAGGGATGGTTTCCACAATATCTGGCTTGTACTAAACATCCATGACAAAAACTAGTATAAAGGCAATTCTGCTGTCAATGGAAGCTGAGAAAACCTTGGATAATGCAATATAAAGGTAGCATTTCTTTGTTTTGTTTTTTTAAAAAAGTTTGGGCTCAAAGATAATTTTTAAAAATGGATCCAGCTGCTTTATACTAATATATCCCCAGGCTGAAATATTAACAATTGTTTTTCCTCAGTTCCCTTCAAAGGGGAA
>NW_015152173.1:93239-94157 GCF_000732505.1 Cyprinodon variegatus
AGGGGTATCCCCTGTTCCTTTATTTATTTAAGCATGGAGTTGAGAACTTTGGCTGTGGCACAATACTAGCCTTTCAAATTGTCCCTTCTTTCCTTGTTGGGTCCTTGGCTGGTCCTTGGCTAGTCCCCTACAATTCATCTAAAATATTCTTTTTTTTTTTTCATTGTCCTGTCTGGTAATCTGGCAATAAAAAATAATTCTGAGAATAACTGTCTTGATGCCAAAAAAGAGCCCAACAGATTTTACTTTCACAAATGGAGCAGTATGGCTTTAGCGATAGTGTTCCGCTTGATTTATGCATGTAAATAGCTTGATTATAATTCATGCAGGGTGTATTACAGGTTATATGGACACTGCAATGGGAAAGTAGGAAAGGAAAAACAGGAAAAAGGAGAAAAGATAAAAGAAAGAGGAAACGAAAGGGAGACAATGATAAAAAAAATCTAAAATATTCTTTATGTGGACATTAAGAACTAAAGATCTAAAGATGCACGCTCAAGAGAAGGCCAGTGGCTGCAAACTTTTGACTGGGAAGGGCCATTTTAATTGGCTGCTACTGTAGTTTGTATTTCTACCATCATACTGTATCAGGATATCAAAATGGTGATTTAGATAACTGTATAGCTCTATTTGTAGGTCAATTGATTTTGTTCCTCTTTGGACATATCCCTAACTTCCATATTTAGATTAATCGATGCATTTGGTGTTTTCCCTGGTTATAAGATAAATTTAGGAAAATCAGCAATATTTATTTTCTAAACCTGGTACAGACCATGATAAATTCACTGGTTGGATTACCATAGTAACCAAGTCAGACAAAGAGCCAGCCACATGTAAAAAAAAAATGAAATGACAATAAAAGAATCCACACTAGACTAACTAAGTCTGACTTACATACTTAACCAGTTTAAAAAAGCT
>NW_015152173.1:95620-96688 GCF_000732505.1 Cyprinodon variegatus
ACTTCTGAAGTAACAATAATTAGATAGGTCTCAGCTAACTCAAACAGCTTCATCGTAGGTAGCCATGTTTGTTGTGACTGTGGCCAGAATTTTAACCCTCTAAAAAACACCTCTCCTCATTTGCATAATGAGGCAGAAATACATACAGAAATGTAACTACGACAGGCAGAAATAAAGGAGGGTAAAAAAATAAAAAGAATAAAACAGAAAAAAATGTAACATGCACAAAAATAAATCCCTAAAAAATAAGTAATAAATAAATAAAGTTGAAGATTATAAAGGACAATAAATAAATAAGGTAATTATTACAAAAGAGAAAAAAACAAAGAAGCTAATTGAAAGAGATATATACATTTATCTCTCACTGTTTAATTTAATTTCTATCTACATTTCTTTTATTTCATTTTTAGGGGGGAATTAATTGTATGCTTATTTTCATATCAAGATAGGACTCAATAAGATGACTGGAGTCTGTGTGCTATTGCTTGGTTGGAAAGAAAACCTGCAGCCACACGGCCCTTTCTGGAACTACTTTGACACCCCTGCTCTAACAGGTTCCCAGATCCCTGGAACATCAGACATTCCAGTCCAGAAGGGGAGTTATAGAAAAAGCCGACACCATAAAGAACTTTCAAGCTCCCAGGCCTCTGCTAGCGGACACAAACCTGGGATAAAGAAGCTTGCTAAGTACTGAGCAAAACAGAGAAATCTGTTGTTGTTCCCAAGGAGACAAGATGTTAAAAAGACTACATTGTCCCAGTATTCATACTTTGCAAATGTTCTTAGCTTCCACACTTATAGAAAGTCCAATCCCCTAAACATCAAACCTGTAAAAGAAAACACAACAGCAAGGCAGTGGCAGAGACGATATTTTTCAGATTGATAAAGGAGGAGGAGGAGAAAATGCTATTACTCTGAAGTGGGGATCGAATAATGATTTAAGTTAATGTTGATTGTGTCATGATGGCTTTCTGATAAACCCATATGCAGAACACACCACGGAGTCAGGGGTAAAAGTTCAACAGTTTATTAAAGGCACACACAGAGAAATATGAACTGGTTCTGGTA
>NW_015152173.1:98186-101039 GCF_000732505.1 Cyprinodon variegatus
GAATATTTTAATACAAAGATTGATGTTTAAAAAGGAATTGTAGGGGACCATTCAAGGACCAGCCGTTGACCAGCCAAGGACCCATCAAGGAAAGTGGGGACATTTTTTATGACTACTTCTGTATATTAATATTTATTTCATATTTTTTATTAATTATTGCATTTTATTTTATGTAGGTATACAGCATTTTGGTCCTGTTGGTGCATAAAATGCTTCATAAATAAAGTTCTTTTCTTAACATCAAGGGCTAAATGACACTATTGACTGATTGATTGATTGACTTTATTGATCTCATTTTAATCATCAGTATTTTAATCATTACATCGGCTCAAATATTTAAAAAGAAGAAGGTACTAAAGGAAGAAGAATAGTAAGACATATATAGTCTTATGAGCATATAATAATGCTAATAATCATCTAGTATTCAATTCAAAGAGTCTTATTATAGTACCTATTAAATAATAGTAATTACATGGACTTTAATATAAGGCGTTACCAGTGTTAAAGATCAAATATCAATGATATAAGCGAGAGCGACTCCCCAATGATGTCACATCCCAGCGGCAGAGATTACTTAAGCAGCCGTCTCCTTCCCTTCTTTCTCCTTGCCTTGAGACCCTCGGGTCTGACAGGCAGTTCATTGCACCGGTTCTCAGCTGAAACCAAGTCAGTTGGCCAACCCCCTTCCCCTCCAGAGAAGAGTCTCTGCTTGCTGGCAGAGCTAGATTACATCTTGCCTACATACAGTAGCATAGTACATAGAATAAACCAAGATGAACACAATGTTTTTCACAGGCAATCCGTCTGCTGAAGCAGATAAGTACCCTGCTTCCACCTGGCCGATTATTTGCTGCCCATGCAACAGCCCGGGCCTAATTCTTGTTATAGCCACCACACTATGACCCATTGGTGTCAGGGCTCCTGTCTGTGTGTTTGTTTTTGTGTTTGTCTCCCTTCCACCAACAGGAGGCGCCTGGTTCCGGTTCACCTCCTCACACAGCTGCTGACGGTTACCTCATTAACGGAGTGCTCTTAAGCTGCTGATTGCCACTACCTCGACGCCAGAGTGTTTGCCAGTTTTTGATACTCTAGCCAAGCTGAGTTTTCACTGAGTAAGACTGAGTTCTTGTCTCCCTGAGTTTTTGTTTTTGTCTTTGCCTCTCGGCAGGAAGTCTTCCTGCAAACTGGACCTTTCCGGACCTCCTCTCCCAGGAGGGATCAACTGAGTCTTAAACTGGGCCAGGGATTCAAACAGGAGGTTTGGATCCAGTCTCCTTTTTGAGGACGCTGAAATTACTCTCTGAGCAAGGGAATCATCTTCTCCCAGAGCCGTTCAAGTACAGCAGGTAATCTGAGTGGCAATCAGTGTCTCCGTTCTCCTACACCGTCCGAGTTCTGGGTAAACCCTATTCCACCCTCCACCGAATCAGACATACCCTGGAAAACCAACACACAGATTGGAGTCAAGGATCCTTCACTTCTCTGGAAACGTGAGTCAACAATCAGATCCTCTCCTTCAAGATCACAAATCAAATTTCCCACTGAGCCTGAACTAACAGTCTGTCTTCCCCTCGCCTTCCAGTTCCGGCTGAGCAGAGTTCAGGGAAACTCTGCACCGAGCCGAACATCTTCAATAAAATCCGTCAAACTTTTCATCCGTGTCTCTCTGTTTGGTTTCCCTGCATGTGGGTCCGAGCCTTAGATAAAATCATGACAATTTATTCAGCCACTGTTTTGAAATGTGCAGTTGCCGCTGTTACTGAGCTATTTGACTCCATTCTGAGGAGATCTCCTTTCTTTTGGCCTTTTCTTTTTTTTGTCCTGTTTTGCCAGTAAAGCTGTGGGAATAGATGTCCCAGAACTAGGTGATACCCCAACAGCTTTGCTTTCACAAGCAAACAGTTGCCAACAGTTGGAAACTATTGGCCATTAGCAAGACACACTAAATAACGTAGTGGTAATGGGAGAGAGACCACTTCTCAGTACCTATGTTTTTGTGCGGATGTTTTGGTCACTTTTGAAATTTGGCAGTGGTTTAGTAATGGTGTGGGGTGACATTTCTTTGGAGGGCTGCACAGGCCTCCAGCTGCTCGACAGAGCTAGCATGACTGGCCTTAGAAACAGGTATGAGATCGTCTTACCACTTGTGCAATGATATGCTTGTGTGGTTGGCGCTGGGTTCCTCCTAATGCAGAACAATGTTAGACTTCATGTGGCAGGAGTGTGTCAGCAGTTCCTGCAGGATGAAGGCATTGAATTCACAACACATCATCTCAAGGTCCTTACTGAGACATTCAACCTTCCAAAGCCAATGGCAGTTCAAGTTGACAGAAGTAGACATGCAAAAGAAAGCGGTTATAAGAAAAAAAAGGTATCTGTTAATTAGCTCCACAGGCGTCCCAGTCCAGGAATGACACAGCCTATTGGACAAGCTCCGAGCCAGTTTCCATGACAGTGGATGAAGGAGAGCACTTCATAGTCGTAGTAAGAGAAACAGGACAAATGGCAGCAGTCTGATATTAAGACAGATATACACTCACCGGCCACTTTATTAGGTACACCTGTCCAAATGCTCGTTAACACTTAATTTCTAAGCAGCCAATCACATGGCGGCAACTCAGGGCATTTAGGCATGTAGACATGGTCAAGACAATCTCCTGCAGTTCAAAGCGAGCATCAGTATGGGGAAGAAAGGTGATTTGAGTGACTTTGAACGTGGCATGATTGTTGGTGCCAGAAGGGCTGGTCTGAGTATTTTATTTCAGAAACTGCTGATCTACTGGGATTTTCACGCACAACCATCTCTAGGGTTTACAGAGAATGGTCCGAAAAAGAAAAAATATCCAGTTCGCG
>NW_015152174.1:0-3902 GCF_000732505.1 Cyprinodon variegatus
TGAATTCTGAGGTTAAAGTCTGAATTCTGAGAAATAAAATTCTAAGATTAAAGTCTGATTTCTGACTTTTTTCTGACATGCTGAAATCAAGTATAAAAATCAGTAAACTTTTGTATTTTTTCAGTGGCCCTAATGCTCTTCCGTAGAAAGGACAGGAATTGAAACAGCAGAGTTTTTATTGTGTAACGCAGAGGGAGGATGTTCGCTCCCCGTTAGAAGAAAAGAAGCAGGTGGCGATAAAACAAAAGACGCTTCTCATTAGAAGAGCGAGCTAAAAAAAGAAAGAAAGAAGATAAATATTTCTAGGAATAAAGGGAGTTAGAAGCCAACCGACCTGCGTGCGTAATGTCGGACAGGTCGTAGTTCCTGGCGCTGCGGGGAAACTCCTTGAGCTTTCGGTTGGACAGGTTGAGAGCCCCGCTGGCTGCAGCCTCCTCCAGAGCCTTCTCCACGCTCCGGCTGGCCGCTACTGTGGCCGGCAGCTGGGCTCCATCCCCGGCAGCCATCAAACGGACGGGTCTGCCTCCTCTGCTACTTAGTTTGCCCCGCTCTCATACCCCGCGGGGCCCGTGGAAAAAACAACTAAATCCACAGCGAGTCACTTTCGCCTCAAACTTCTTTAAAAAAGTGGAAGAAACTGAAGCTGGATGTCGACGTCAGTGATTCTCACAAACGGGGAGCAGCCGCGAGCTAGAGAGGCGCGAGCTGTCAATCTAACAGGAAGTAGCGTCAAGCTAGGAACGCTGGACAACAACCGGCCTCCGTCAACATCCGCCTCTTCAAAATAAAAGCCCGATGAACACTAATATGACTAATTATCGTCCTGGTTCCAAAAAAATTAAAAATCAATCCACTGGACTTGGTTTCCCAGTTTGAAGACGTTTCCCTTCCCATACAAGAAGCTTTTTTTTTTTTATTCAAAATTTTATTTTATTTATTTATTTATTTTTTTGAGTTTTTGAAAATTCAAAATTTGAATTTATTTGAGTTTTATGAGTTTGGCTGAAATAATCAAAGGAGAAAAATAAAGTTCCAAATGAAGAAAAAGGTGCATGGATATTTACAGTATATAGAATGCACCCACATATGACAACTTTTTTATTTTTATAGTAGGATCATTATACAGGGTTATTGCACAGCGTGTTTACATGGGTATTTATATAGATGGATATTTATATATATATAGTTATTGCACTGGATATCAAATAGTAATTGCATATTATACATTGCAAAAAAGTTATTTAGTTATAGCTTCATATTAAATATTTAGTTCCAATCTAAACATTTATTAAATATAATATAAATTAAATATACATTTGTTTAAACTAAATCTTTAGCATTTAAATTTCATATTTAGCTCTGAATTCAATGACATATATATCAATTTGAATAAATCAGCTAAATTAAATCAATTCAATTAGTTATTGGATGATTCATTGAATCCAATCACTAAATATTAAAAGCTTGTGAAAAAAAACATTTAAACTTTGCTAAGAGTTTAGTTTTAATGCTAAATATATTGCTTGATGATTAAATATTTAATTAACAATTTGAATATTAGATTTTTAAATGAGGAAATCTAACTTAATAATTTGACTAGATAAATTTACAATAAATTATTCCCATAATTTGATTATAGTGGTTGGAAATAAGAAAAATGCTGATTTATATCTTTACTGCCTGAAGTGAATCAACAACAGGTGTTGTTTTCTTGAAATGAATGCATTTGAATCTCATGTTAGTATGTAAGTAAATTGTAAATGTACATCACCTTTGAGAACTGTGATGAAATAATTGAGTGCAGTGAGACAAATAATAGACGGTCAAGTTGTGAAAGGGAGTTAGTAAAATAAAGTTATGGGCTTTACTTACGTATTTACGGAAGAAGATAAGGGCCACTTGGGGAAAAAATTTAATAGATGTATAAAAAAATAAAATAACTGATTTTTTTTATTTTAGTTTAGTTTAATGTGGAAAAAAGTCAGAATTCTGTGAAAAAAGTCAGAATTCAGAGAGAAAATATTAGAAAAAAAAATAATAATTCTGAGGAAAAAAATCTGAATTCTTAGAAAAAAAGTCAAAATTTTTTAATTTTCCTCAAAATTCTGACTTTTATCTCAGAATTCAGATTTAATCAAATTAAATGAAAAATCAGTTAACTGGTTATCAGTTTTTTTTATTTTTTTTCCCTCTCGCCTTAATCCTCTTGTGTATATAATTTTTCCTAATTAAAGTTTAATAAATAAAAGTGTGAGATCTGTTGTGTTTTTTTTTTTTTGTTTTTTTTATTGAGGTTAGATTTTTTTTTTTAAACCTAATAATAGCAGTCACTGAGGGCGCAGTTTGTTTTTCCCCACCTACTGCACTCCCATCCTCTTTTCAGTGAAAATATGTTCCTGAATGGAAGGTAACCTTTCTATATTTTTCTCTTGCTTAATCTGATCTTATTTTGAAAGGCCTCACCGGAACATGAGCGTCTCCGTTTGCTAAGTTTGACTCGTGTGTTTGGGAAGGGCGCAGCCAGCGCGAGGGTCCGAGGAGCGGTGGGCGTGGCTGCAGTTGAAGCTTTCTGAATGACACGGGGATGTGGGCGGGGCTTATGCTGATTTCAACGCTGTAGTTTTCCTTTTTAACTCTGTTCTAAAGCTATAAACAGCTCAGGAAGCAAAGCCGGACATCAGCAGGTAGAAATGAGAAGTGAGGCGCGTGTCCATCGGTTTCAGGTGCGGCTGAACCCCCGCGTGTTTACGGCCTGTAAATGTGGAAATGCAGCGTCAGCAGGACTGCATTGTCTTCCAGGTCTCCCAGGAGGTTTATACCCCTATTCTTATTCCTCTATTCATCCAGGAACAGACGACTTCACACACACACATAGACCCCCCCATACCCCAACACACACATAGTCCCCATTTACTTCCATTGATTTTCAGTCATTTTCAACCCTTTCTCTGCCCTGACTCTAAACATAACCCTTACCAATACAAACCTAACCCTAAACCAAGTGACACTTTAGCCCTTAACCAAACCATTAGCAAATAGCTTGTGAGGACCAGCAAAATGTCCTCACTTTGCAACAACTGGTCCTCAATCTGATGGTGAACCTGAAAAAATGGTCCTCACTCTGTGTCTATACAAGTGCACACACACACACAGATGTTTTTTTTTTCTGAACATAATGCCTTCTGTAGCTTCCCATCACCAGCATTTCAACATAAAAAATAATAAGAAAACATCTGTTTTACATTTTAACCAAATTTGCTCACTTCTTTGAACAAACCAATAGGATTTGAGGTTTCACTGTTTACCTGGAAGTCAGTCACTAACTGCAGTGTTTTCTATTTTTTAAGTCATTCAACTACACTGAAAAAAATAATGCAACCGCTTTTGGCATTTACTTAATCATATTTATTTACTCTAACACAACTCCTGTTAACATGAAATAACTGTATTAAAGTAACTAAATATTTATTTTTTTCATTCATTTTTTTTTCAGTGTACAATGTAGGAATAATTTTAAAATAAGTGGACATTTGAAATATTCAAATTACCATTTTTGCCTCAAAATTTTAATAATTATTTATGCTGCATTTAGAATTGGAAATGTTCTTTCTTATTTTAAGTGCAAATATTTCTATGTTTTTCTAATTATCTTCCATACTACGATCTCTTTCCTCACTGTAAAAAAAAAAAAAAAGAAAAAAGTGAGAATTTTGAGAAAAGTCAGAATTAGGACTTTTTTCCCATATTATACTGAAATAAAATGTAAAAATCAGGTAATTTCTTTTTTCTTTTTTTTTGTTTGGCCCTAATTCTCTTCCGTACTATGACCTCCTTCATCATGGTCAGAATTCTGACTTTTTTCATGTATTATCCTGAAATAAAATGTAAAAATCAGGTAATTT
>NW_015152174.1:4049-5312 GCF_000732505.1 Cyprinodon variegatus
ACACACACACACACACACACACACACACACACACCCAAACATACTGTTCTACTATATATAGTGAGGACCATGTGTTGACTCCCATTGACTGCCATTGATTTTCAGTCATTTTCAACCCTTTCTCTGCCCTGACCCTAAACATAACCCTTACCAATACAAACCTAACCCTAAACCCTAAGTGGAGGGGGCAGAGTTTACATGCCAGACCGGCGGGGGTCAACTTAGCCCATTCCAGGGCGGTTTACCCTGTCTCTGCTTCCTCCATTGAACTAAAAATTAATATACTTATCTTCAATTGATCATAACCTCCACCCTTATACTACACTTATAGCACATATCATCTAACCAGGACAATTAGCTACTAACCCTAACCTATGTAACCCACATATCAACCTGATTCTCATGTTTATCAACTTACCAGATCAATTAGCTACTGACCCTAATATTAGTGGAATCCATACGTAAACCTAACACCTGACCCTTGCCTTTAATCACACTTAGCCGATCCCTAACCCTGACACTTGCCCTAAACCTAATTTTAGCCCTTACTATCAACTTACCAGATCAATTAGCTACTGATCCTAATATTAGTGGAATACATACCTAAACCTAACACCTGACCCTTGCCCTAAAAAATCACACTTAGCCGATCCCTACCCCTGACACTTGCCCTAAACCTAATTTTAGCCCTTACTATCAACTTACCAGATCAATTAGCTACGGACCCTAATATTAGTGGAATCCATACGTAAACCTAACACCTGACCCTTGCCTTTAATCACACTTAGCCGATCCCTACCCCTGACACTTGCCCTAAACCTAATTTTAGCCCTTACTATCAACTTACCAGATCAATTAGCTACTGATCCTAATATTAGTGGAATACATACGTAAACCTAACACCTGACCCTTGCCTTTAATCACACTTAGCCGATCCCTAACCCTGACACTTGCCCTAAACCTAATTTTAAGCCTTGCCCTAACCCTAAAACCTAGCCATTGCTCTAAAAGCTAACCCTAATTCTCCAAGTTCTACAAACTGGGTTGGCTATGGATCTGAGAGATACCAACAAACGTGCGCCGGCCCGTGCAATGCCTTTGATCCCCTGACCAACTGCTGTAGTCGTCGGACTGAGTGGGGGGGGAGTCATCGAGAGAGTGTCTAACGCCTTACCAATACAAACCTAACCCTAAACCAAGTGACACTTTAGCCCTTAACCAAACCATTAGCAAATAGCTTGTGAGGACCAGCAAAATGTCCTC
>NW_015152174.1:6667-7703 GCF_000732505.1 Cyprinodon variegatus
CCGTACTATGACCTCCTTCATCATGGTCAGAATTCTGATATTAAAGTCAGAATTCTGACTTTTTTCATGTATTATCCTGAAATAAAATGTAAAACTGAGTTACCTTTTTTATTTATTCGGTGGCCCTAACCCTTTTTCATAAAAGCCTGATGTTAAGGATAACATATTTAACAGAAGTACTGGTAACTGAAGTTATTGAAGCCCCTGTCTAACCTGTCAAATGCAATGTAGCATTTTTCTCTGTCGTTTAGTTGTTTAATCCTCCCATAAATTGGGGTTTCTAGGAACTTTTCGATTTTAATCCATGATTTGGCTCCAGGTTGGATGAAGAAGACTCTTATTTATCTGATTAAATAGCAGAGATCAACCAATGCACTTTTATTAAGGCCGAAGCCAATTATCATGACATCACTACCGCATTTTCTGATGCGTTGCCCATTCTTGGGAGCCAAATCTATGAGGAAAATGAAAACAAATGTTGCACAAGACTCAATTTAAACCTTTATTTTCAGAACAAAGGAGACATTACCAATAAATACTGAAGCATACACTAGGCATAATCTCAAGGCATGGCTGCTGATTGCGCTACCGATGTGGCAAACGGCGATACGAATAGAAAGGAAGAAAAATGCTAATACCAGCCAAAAATATGAGGGTTCTACGTCTGCACCTCTCTCAGCTAGAGAAGTGCAGCACACAGAGGTGTCATGGAGTCACCAAGTCTCCATGACAACCATCAGAGGCATCTACTAATGTGGGAGTGATGCAAGAAAAAAAAAGTCTTTTCAGTTCTGTGGATAGACTGAACATCCCTGTGAGCTTAAACCAGGAAGCGGTGACAGATGATGGATTCTCAGCAGTACTTTGACATTAACCTGTGTGATTTCACGTGTTTGTTTGCGTTAGCTCGTTAGGTTAGCGCATCCAAACCCATCATACTGTTGGACTTTATGTTGAGCAGAGAAATATTTGCGCAGATTCAATTCAGTTTATTTTTATTAAATTCATTTCAATTCACAACATCATGTCATCTCAG